>NW_028122738.1:0-126000 GCF_965194805.1 Balaenoptera borealis | reverse complement strand
TTTAGACACTAGGATAAGATAAGGAACACACCCATTATAAAGAAATCACATTAGGATTCTCTTTTTCAGCTGTTCCTTCAAACACTAGTGCTTAGGAAATCTATTGGAGGCAGAAGCAGTCAAGGGTAGCCTAGGGTTAGGATTAGGCTTAGGGTTAGGGTTAGGGTATGGCTTAGGGTAGGGGTTCGGGGAGGGGTTCGGGTGCGGCGTAGGGTATGGGTTAGGGTTAGGGTTAGGGTTAGTGTTAGGGTTAGGGCTCGGTTTAGGGTACGGGTTAGGATTAGGGTACGTGTTAGGGTTAGGGTAGGGGTTAGGGTACGCGTTAGTGTTAGGGTAGTTATTAAACCTATCCCACTCTCTAGATACCCCTTAGCACGTAAAGGAATATTATTTGGGGGTCCAGCCATGGAGAAGAGTTTAGACACTAGGATAAGATAAGGAACACACCCATTATAAAGAAATCACATTAGGATTCTCTTTTTAAGCTGTTCCTTAAAACACTAGTGCTTAGGAAATCTATTGGAGGCAGAAGCAGTCAAGGGTAGCCTAGGGTTAGGGTTAGGCTTAGGGTTAGGCTTAGGGTACGGCTTAGGGTACGGGTTTGGCGTAGGGTATGGTTTTGGGTTAGGGTTAGGCTTAGTGTTAGGGTTAGGGATCGGTTTAGGGTACGGGTTAGGATTAGGGTACGTGTTAGGGTTAGGGTAGGGGTTAGGGTGAGGGTACGCGTTAGTGTTAGGGTAGTTATTAAACCTATCCCACTCTCTAGATACCCCTTAGCACGTAAAGGAATATTATTTGGGGGTCCAGCCATGGAGAAGAGTTTAGACACTAGGATAAGATAAGGAACACACCCATTTAAAGAAATCACATTGGATTCTCTTTTTCAGCTGTTCCTTCAAACACTAGTGATTAGGAAATCTATTGGAGGCAGAAGCAGTCAAGGGTAGCCTAGGGTTAGGGTTAGGCTTAGGGTTAGGGTTAGGGTACGGCTTAGGGTAGGGGTTCAGGGAGGGGTTCGGGTACGGCGTAGGGTATGGGTTAGGGTTAGGGTTAGTGTTAGGGTTAGGGCTCGGTTTAGGGTACGGCTTAGGATTAGGGTAGGTGTTAGGGTTAGGGTAGGGGTTAGGGTTAGTGTACGCGTTAGTGTTAGGGTAGTTATTAAACCTATCCCACTCTCTAGATACCCCTTAGCCCGTAAAGGAATATTATTTGGGGGTCCAGCCATGGAGAAGAGTTTAGACACTAGGTTAAGATAAGGAACACACCCATTATAAAGAAATCACATTAGGATTCTCTTTTTAAGCTGTTCCTTAAAAAGCTAGTTCTTAGGAAATCTATTGGAGGCAGAAGCAGTCAAGGGTAGCCTAGGGTTAGGGTTAGGCTTAGGGTTAGGGTTAGGGTACGGCTTAGGGTACGGGTTCGGGGTAGGGGTTCGGGTACGGCGTAGGGTATGGGTTAGGTTAGGGTTAGGGTTAGTGTTAGGGTTAGGGCTCGGTTTAGGGTACGGGTTAGGATTAGGGTACGTGTTAGGGTTAGGGTAGGGGTTAGGGTTAGGGTACGCATTAGGGTTAGGGTAGTTATTAAACCTATCCCACTCTCTAGATACCTCTTAGCACGTAAAGAAATATTATTTGGGGGTCCAGCCATGGAGAAGAGTTTAGACACTAGGATAAGATAAGGAACACACCCATTATACAGAAATCACATTAGGATTCTCTTTTTCAGCTGTTCCTTAAAACACTAGTGCTTAGGAAATCTATTGGAGGCAGAAGCAGTCAAGGGTTGCCTAGGGTTAGGGTTAGGCTTAGGGTTAGGCTTAGGGTACGGCTTAGGGTACGGGTTCGGGGAGGGGTTCGGGTACGGTGTAGGGTATGGGTTAGGGTTAGGGTTAGTGTTAGGGTTAGGGCTCGGTTTAGGGTACGGGTTAGGATTAGGGTACGTGTTAGGGTTAGGGTAGGGGTTAGGGTTAGGCTACGCGTTAGGGTTAGGGTAGTTAGTAAACCTATCCCACTGTCTAGATACCCCTTAGCACGTAAAGGAATATTATTTGTGGGTCCAGCCATGGAGAAGAGTTTAGATACTAGGATAAGATAAGGAACACACCCATTATAAAGAAATCACATTAGGATTCTATTTTTAAGCTGTTCCTTCAAACACTAGTGCTTAGGAAATCTATTGGAGGCAGAAGCAGTCAAGGGTAGCCTAGGGTTAGGGTTAGGCTTAGGGTTAGGGGTATTGTACGGCTTAGGTTACGGATTCGGGGAGGGGTTCGGGTACGGCGTAGGGTATGGGTTAGGGTTAGTTTTAGGGTTAGGGCTCGGTTTAGGGTACGGGTTAGGATTAGGGTACATGTTAGGGTTAGGGTAGGGGTTAGGGTTAGGGAACGCGTTAGGGTTAGGGTAGTTATTAAACCTATCCCACTCTGTAGATACCCCTTAGCACGTAAAGGAATATTATTAGGGGGTCCAGCCATGGAGAAGAGTTTAGACACAAGGATAAGATAAGGAACACACCCATTATAAAGAAATCACATTAGGATTCTCTTTTTAAGCCGTTCCTTAAAACACTAGTGCTTAGAAAGTCTATTGGAGGCAGAAGCAGTCAAGGGTAGCGTAGGGTTAGGGTTAGGCTTAGGGTTAGGCTTAGGGTACGGCTTAGGGTACGGGTTCGGGGAGGGGTTCGGGTACGGCGTAGGGTATGGGTTAGGGTTAGGGTTAGTGTTAGAATTAGGGCTTGGTTTAGGATACGGGTTAGGATTAGGCTACGTGTTAGGGTTAGGGTAGGGGTTACGGTTAGGGTACGCGTTAGGGTTAGGGTAGTTATTAAACCTCTCCCACTCTCCAGATACCCCTTAGCACATAAAGGAATATTACTTGGGGGTCCAGCCATGGAGAAGAGTTTAGACACTAGGATAAGATAAGGAACACACCCATTATAAAGAAATCACATTAGGATTCTCTTTTTAAGCTGTTCCTTAAAACACTAGTGCTTAGGAAATCTATTGGAGGCAGAAGCAGTCAAGGGTAGCCTTGGGTTAGGGTTAGGCTTAGGGTTAGGGTTAGGGTACGTCTTAGGGTACGGGTTCGGGGAGGGCTTCGGGTACGGCGTAGGGTATGGGTTAGGGTTAGGGCTAGGGTTAGTGTTAGGGTTAGGGCTCGGTTCAGGGTACGGGTCAGGATTAGGGTACGTGTTAGGGTTAGGGTAGGGGTTAGGGTACGCGTTAGTGTTAGGGTAGTTATTAAACCTATCCCACTCTGTAGATACCCCTTAGCACGTAAAGGAATATTATTTGGGGGTCCAGCCATGGAGAAGAGTTTAGACACTAGGATAAGATAAGGAACACACCCATTATAAAGAAATCACATTAGGATTCTCTTTTTAAGCTGTTCCTTAAAACACTAGTGCTTAGGAAATCTATTGGAGGCAGAAGCAGTCAAGGGTAGCCTAGGGTTAGGGTTAGGCTTAGGGTTAGGGTTAGGGTACGGCTTAGGGTAGGGGTTCGGGGAGGGGTTCGGGTACGGCGTAGGGTATGGGTTAGGGTTAGGGTTAGTGTTAGGGTTAGGGCTCGGTTTAGGGTACGGCTTAGGATTAGGGTAGGTGTTAGGGTTAGGGTAGGGGTTAGGGTTAGTGTACGCGTTAGTGTTAGGGTAGTTATTAAACCTATCCCACTCTCTAGATACCCCTTAGCACGTAAAGGAATATTATTTGGGGGTCCAGCCATGGAGAAGAGTTTAGACACTAGGATAAGATAAGGAACACACCCATTATAAAGAAATCACATTAGGATTCTCTTTTTAAGCTGTTCCTTAAAACGCTAGTTCTTAGGAAATCTATTGGAGGCAGAAGCAGTCAAGGGTAGCCTAGGGTTAGGGTTAGGCTTAGGGTTAGGGTTAGGGTACGGCTTAGGGTACGGGTTCGGGGTAGGCGTTCGGGTACGGCGGAGGGTATGGGTTAGGTTAGGGTTAGGGTTAGTGTTAGGGTTAGGGCTCGGTTTAGGGTACGGGTTAGGATTAGGGTACGTGTTAGGGTTAGGGTAGGGGTTAGGGTTAGGGTACGCATTAGGGTTAGGGTAGTTATTAAACCTATCCCACTCTCTAGATACCTCTTAGCACGTAAAGGAATATTATTTGGGGGTCCAGCCATGGAGAAGAGTTTAGACACTAGGATAAGATAAGGAACACACCCATTATAAAGAAATCACATTAGGATTCTCTTTTTAAGCTGTTCCTTAAAACACTAGTGCTTAGGAAATCTATTGGAGGCAGAAGCAGTCAAGGGTAGCCTAGGGTTAGGGTTAGGCTTAGGGTTAGGCTTAGGGTACGGCTTAGGGTACGGGTTCGGCGTAGGGTATGGTTTTGGGTTAGGGTTAGGGTTAGTGTTAGGGCTAGGGATCGGTTTAGGGTACGGGTTAGGATTAGGGTACGTGTTAGGGTTAGGGTAGGGGTTAGGGTGAGGGTACGCGTTAGTGTTAGTGTAGTTATTAAACCTATCCCACTCTCTAGATACCCCTTAGCACGTAAAGGAATATTATTTGGGGGTCCAGCCATGGAGAAGAGTTTAGACACTAGGATAAGATAAGGAACACACCCATTTAAAGAAATCACATTGGATTCTCTTTTTCAGCTGTTCCTTCAAACACTAGTGATTAGGAAATCTATTGGAGGCAGAAGCAGTCAAGGGTAGCCTAGGGTTAGGGTTAGGCTTAGGGTTAGGGTTAGGGTACGGCTTAGGGTAGGGGTTCAGGGAGGGGTTCGGGTACGGCGTAGGGTATGGGTTAGGGTTAGGGTTAGTGTTAGGGTTAGGGCTCGGTTTAGGGTACGGCTTAGGATTAGGGTAGGTGTTAGGGTTAGGGTAGGGGTTAGGGTTAGTGTACGCGTTAGTGTTAGGGTAGTTATTAAACCTATCCCACTCTCTAGATACCCCTTAGCACGTAAAGGAATATTATTTGGGGGTCCAGCCATGGAGAAGAGTTTAGACACTAGGATAAGATAAGGAACACACCCATTATAAAGAAATCACATTAGGATTCTCTTTTTAAGCTGTTCCTTAAAACGCTAGTTCTTAGGAAATCTATTGGAGGCAGAAGCAGTCAAGGGTAGCCTAGGGTTAGGGTTAGGCTTAGGGTTAGGGTTAGGGTACGGCTTAGGGTACGGGTTCGGGGTAGGCGTTCGGGTACGGCGGAGGGTATGGGTTAGGTTAGGGTTAGGGTTAGTGTTAGGGTTAGGGCTCGGTTTAGGGTACGGGTTAGGATTAGGGTACGTGTTAGGGTTAGGGTAGGGGTTAGGGTTAGGGTACGCATTAGGGTTAGGGTAGTTATTAAACCTATCCCACTCTCTAGATACCTCTTAGCACGTAAAGGAATATTATTTGGGGGTCCAGCCATGGAGAAGAGTTTAGACACTAGGATAAGAT
This sequence comes from Balaenoptera borealis, assembly GCF_965194805.1. Taxonomy (NCBI): domain Eukaryota; kingdom Metazoa; phylum Chordata; class Mammalia; order Artiodactyla; family Balaenopteridae; genus Balaenoptera; species Balaenoptera borealis. Next base: position 120,588 of record NW_028122738.1, on the reverse strand, counting down.
AAGGAACACACCCATTATAAAGAAATCACATTAGGATTCTCTTTTTAAGCTGTTCCTTAAAACACTAGTGCTTAGGAAATCTATTGGAGGCAGAAGCAGTCAAGGGTAGCCTAGGGTTAGGGTTAGGCTTAGGGTTAGGCTTAGGGTACGGCTTAGGGTACGGGTTCGGCGTAGGGTATGGTTTTGGGTTAGGGTTAGGGTTAGTGTTAGGGCTAGGGATCGGTTTAGGGTACGGGTTAGGATTAGGGTACGTGTTAGGGTTAGGGTAGGGGTTAGGGTGAGGGTACGCGTTAGTGTTAGTGTAGTTATTAAACCTATCCCACTCTCTAGATACCCCTTAGCACGTAAAGGAATATTATTTGGGGGTCCAGCCATGGAGAAGAGTTTAGACACTAGGATAAGATAAGGAACACACCCATTTAAAGAAATCACATTGGATTCTCTTTTTCAGCTGTTCCTTCAAACACTAGTGATTAGGAAATCTATTGGAGGCAGAAGCAGTCAAGGGTAGCCTAGGGTTAGGGTTAGGCTTAGGGTTAGGGTTAGGGTACGGCTTAGGGTAGGGGTTCAGGGAGGGGTTCGGGTACGGCGTAGGGTATGGGTTAGGGTTAGGGTTAGTGTTAGGGTTAGGGCTCGGTTTAGGGTACGGCTTAGGATTAGGGTAGGTGTTAGGGTTAGGGTAGGGGTTAGGGTTAGTGTACGCGTTAGTGTTAGGGTAGTTATTAAACCTATCCCACTCTCTAGATACCCCTTAGCACGTAAAGGAATATTATTTGGGGGTCCAGCCATGGAGAAGAGTTTAGACACTAGGTTAAGATAAGGAACACACCCATTATAAAGAAATCACATTAGGATTCTCTTTTTAAGCTGTTCCTTAAAAAGCTAGTTCTTAGGAAATCTATTGGAGGCAGAAGCAGTCAAGGGTAGCCTAGGGTTAGGGTTAGGCTTAGGGTTAGGGTTAGGGTACGGCTTAGGGTACGGGTTCGGGGTAGGGGTTCGGGTACGGCGTAGGGTATGGGTTAGGTTAGGGTTAGGGTTAGTGTTAGGGTTAGGGCTCGGTTTAGGGTACGGGTTAGGATTAGGGTACGTGTTAGGGTTAGGGTAGGGGTTAGGGTTAGGGTACGCATTAGGGTTAGGGTAGTTATTAAACCTATCCCACTCTCTAGATACCTCTTAGCACGTAAAGAAATATTATTTGGGGGTCCAGCCATGGAGAAGAGTTTAGACACTAGGATAAGATAAGGAACACACCCATTATACAGAAATCACATTAGGATTCTCTTTTTCAGCTGTTCCTTAAAACACTAGTGCTTAGGAAATCTATTGGAGGCAGAAGCAGTCAAGGGTTGCCTAGGGTTAGGGTTAGGCTTAGGGTTAGGCTTAGGGTACGGCTTAGGGTACGGGTTCGGGGAGGGGTTCGGGTACGGTGTAGGGTATGGGTTAGGGTTAGGGTTAGTGTTAGGGTTAGGGCTCGGTTTAGGGTACGGGTTAGGATTAGGGTACGTGTTAGGGTTAGGGTAGGGGTTAGGGTTAGGCTACGCGTTAGGGTTAGGGTAGTTAGTAAACCTATCCCACTGTCTAGATACCCCTTAGCACGTAAAGGAATATTATTTGTGGGTCCAGCCATGGAGAAGAGTTTAGATACTAGGATAAGATAAGGAACACACCCATTATAAAGAAATCACATTAGGATTCTATTTTTAAGCTGTTCCTTCAAACACTAGTGCTTAGGAAATCTATTGGAGGCAGAAGCAGTCAAGGGTAGCCTAGGGTTAGGGTTAGGCTTAGGGTTAGGGGTATTGTACGGCTTAGGTTACGGATTCGGGGAGGGGTTCGGGTACGGCGTAGGGTATGGGTTAGGGTTAGTTTTAGGGTTAGGGCTCGGTTTAGGGTACGGGTTAGGATTAGGGTACATGTTAGGGTTAGGGTAGGGGTTAGGGTTAGGGAACGCGTTAGGGTTAGGGTAGTTATTAAACCTATCCCACTCTGTAGATACCCCTTAGCACGTAAAGGAATATTATTAGGGGGTCCAGCCATGGAGAAGAGTTTAGACACAAGGATAAGATAAGGAACACACCCATTATAAAGAAATCACATTAGGATTCTCTTTTTAAGCCGTTCCTTAAAACACTAGTGCTTAGAAAGTCTATTGGAGGCAGAAGCAGTCAAGGGTAGCGTAGGGTTAGGGTTAGGCTTAGGGTTAGGCTTAGGGTACGGCTTAGGGTACGGGTTCGGGGAGGGGTTCGGGTACGGCGTAGGGTATGGGTTAGGGTTAGGGTTAGTGTTAGAATTAGGGCTTGGTTTAGGATACGGGTTAGGATTAGGCTACGTGTTAGGGTTAGGGTAGGGGTTACGGTTAGGGTACGCGTTAGGGTTAGGGTAGTTATTAAACCTCTCCCACTCTCCAGATACCCCTTAGCACATAAAGGAATATTACTTGGGGGTCCAGCCATGGAGAAGAGTTTAGACACTAGGATAAGATAAGGAACACACCCATTATAAAGAAATCACATTAGGATTCTCTTTTTAAGCTGTTCCTTAAAACACTAGTGCTTAGGAAATCTATTGGAGGCAGAAGCAGTCAAGGGTAGCCTTGGGTTAGGGTTAGGCTTAGGGTTAGGGTTAGGGTACGTCTTAGGGTACGGGTTCGGGGAGGGCTTCGGGTACGGCGTAGGGTATGGGTTAGGGTTAGGGCTAGGGTTAGTGTTAGGGTTAGGGCTCGGTTCAGGGTACGGGTCAGGATTAGGGTACGTGTTAGGGTTAGGGTAGGGGTTAGGGTACGCGTTAGTGTTAGGGTAGTTATTAAACCTATCCCACTCTGTAGATACCCCTTAGCACGTAAAGGAATATTATTTGGGGGTCCAGCCATGGAGAAGAGTTTAGACACTAGGATAAGATAAGGAACACACCCATTATAAAGAAATCACATTAGGATTCTCTTTTTAAGCTGTTCCTTAAAACACTAGTGCTTAGGAAATCTATTGGAGGCAGAAGCAGTCAAGGGTAGCCTAGGGTTAGGGTTAGGCTTAGGGTTAGGGTTAGGGTACGGCTTAGGGTAGGGGTTCGGGGAGGGGTTCGGGTACGGCGTAGGGTATGGGTTAGGGTTAGGGTTAGTGTTAGGGTTAGGGCTCGGTTTAGGGTACGGCTTAGGATTAGGGTAGGTGTTAGGGTTAGGGTAGGGGTTAGGGTTAGTGTACGCGTTAGTGTTAGGGTAGTTATTAAACCTATCCCACTCTCTAGATACCCCTTAGCACGTAAAGGAATATTATTTGGGGGTCCAGCCATGGAGAAGAGTTTAGACACTAGGATAAGATAAGGAACACACCCATTATAAAGAAATCACATTAGGATTCTCTTTTTAAGCTGTTCCTTAAAACGCTAGTTCTTAGGAAATCTATTGGAGGCAGAAGCAGTCAAGGGTAGCCTAGGGTTAGGGTTAGGCTTAGGGTTAGGGTTAGGGTACGGCTTAGGGTACGGGTTCGGGGTAGGCGTTCGGGTACGGCGGAGGGTATGGGTTAGGTTAGGGTTAGGGTTAGTGTTAGGGTTAGGGCTCGGTTTAGGGTACGGGTTAGGATTAGGGTACGTGTTAGGGTTAGGGTAGGGGTTAGGGTTAGGGTACGCATTAGGGTTAGGGTAGTTATTAAACCTATCCCACTCTCTAGATACCTCTTAGCACGTAAAGGAATATTATTTGGGGGTCCAGCCATGGAGAAGAGTTTAGACACTAGGATAAGATAAGGAACACACCCATTATAAAGAAATCACATTAGGATTCTCTTTTTAAGCTGTTCCTTAAAACACTAGTGCTTAGGAAATCTATTGGAGGCAGAAGCAGTCAAGGGTAGCCTAGGGTTAGGGTTAGGCTTAGGGTTAGGCTTAGGGTACGGCTTAGGGTACGGGTTCGGCGTAGGGTATGGTTTTGGGTTAGGGTTAGGGTTAGTGTTAGGGCTAGGGATCGGTTTAGGGTACGGGTTAGGATTAGGGTACGTGTTAGGGTTAGGGTAGGGGTTAGGGTGAGGGTACGCGTTAGTGTTAGGGTAGTTATTAAACCTATCCCACTCTCTACATACCCCTTAGCACGTAAAGGAATATTATTTGGGGGTCCAGCCATGGAGAAGAGTTTAGACACTAGGATAAGATAAGGAACACACCCATTATAAAGAAATCACATTAGGATTCTATTTTTAAGCTGTTCCTTCAAACACTAGTGCTTAGGAAATCTATTGGAGGGAGAAGCAGTCAAGGGTAGCCTAGGGTTAGGGTTAGGCTTAGGGTTAGGGTTACTGTACGGCTTAGGTTACGGATTCGGGGAGGGGTTCGCGTACGGCGTAGGGTATGGGTTAGGGTTAGGGTTAGGGTTAGTGTTAGGGTTAGGGCTCGGTTTAGGGTACGGGTTAGGATTAGGGTACGTGTTAGGGTTAGGGTAGGGGTTAGGGTTAGGGAACCCGTTAGGGTTAGGGTAGTTATTAAACATATCCCTCTCTCTAGATACCCCTTAGCACGTAAAGGAATATTATTAGGGCGTCCAGCCATGGAGAAGAATTTAGACACTAGGATAAGATAAGGAACACACCCATTATAAAGAAATCACATTAGGATTCTCTTTTTAAGCTGTTCCTTAAAACACTAGTGCTTAGGAAATCTATTGGAGGCAGAAGCAGTCAAGGGTAGCCTAGGGTTAGGGTTAGGCTTAGAGTTAGGCTTAGGGTACGGCTTAGCGTACGGGTTTGGGGAGGGGTTCGGGTACGGCGTAGGGTATGGGTTAGGGTTAGGGTTAGTGTTAGTGTTAGGGTTAGGGCTCGGTTTAGGGTACGGGTTAGGATTAGGGTACGTGTTAGTGTTATGGTAGGGGTTAGGGTTAGAGTACGCATTAGGGTTAGAGTAGTTATTAAACCTATCCCACTCTCTAGATACCCCTTAGCGCGTAAGGCAATATTATTTGGGGGTGCAGCCATGGAGAAGAGTTTAGACACTAGGATAAGATAAGGAACACACCCATTATAAAGAAATCACATTAGGATTCTCTTTTTAAGCTGTTCCTTAAAACACTAATGCTTAGGAAATCTATTGGAGGCAGAAGCAGTCAAGGGTAGCCTAGGGTTAGGGTTAGGCTTAGGGTTAGGCTTAGGGTACGGCTTAGGGTACGGGTTCGGGGAGGGGTGTGGGTACGGCGTAGGGTATGGGTTAGGGTTAGGGTTAGGGTTAGTGTTAGGGTTAGGGCTCGGTTTAGGGTACGGGTTAGGATTAGGGTACGTGTTAGGGTTAGGGTAGGGGTTAGGGTTAGGGTACGCATTAGGGTTAGGGTAGTTATTAAACCTATCCCACTCTCTAGATACCTCTTAGCACGTAAAGGAATATTATTTGGGGGTCCAGCCATGGAGAAGAGTTTAGACACTAGGATAAGATAAGGAACACACCCATTATAAAGAAATCACATTAGGATTCTCTTTTTAAGCTGTTCCTTAAAACACTAGTGCTTAGGAAATCTATTGGAGGCAGAAGCAGTCAAGGGTAGCCTAGGGTTAGGGTTAGGCTTAGGGTTAGGCTTAGGGTACGGCTTAGGGTACGGGTTCGGGGAGGGGTTCGTGTACGGCGTAGGGTATGGGTTAGGATTAGGGTTAGTGTTAGGGTTAGGGCTCGGTTTAGGGTACGGGTTAGGATTAGGGTACGTGTTAGGGTTAGGGTAGGGGTTAGGGTTAGGCTACGCGTTAGGGTTAGGGTAGTTAGTAAACCTATCCCACTCTCTAGATACCCCTTAGCACGTAAAGGAATATTATTTGTGGGTCCAGCCATGGAGAAGAGTTTAGACACTAGGATAAGATAAGGAACACACCCATTATAAAGAAATCACATTAGGATTCTATTTTTAAGCTGTTCCTTCAAACACTAGTGCTTAGGAAATCTATTGGAGGCAGAAGCAGTCAAGGGTAGCCTAGGGTTAGGGTTAGGCTTAGGGTTAGGGGTATTGTACGGCTTAGGTTACGGATTCGGGGAGGGGTTAGGGTACGGCGTAGGGTATGGGTTAGGGTTAGTTTTAGGGTTAGGGCTCGGTTTAGGGTACGGGTTAGGATTAGGGTACATGTTAGGGTTAGGGTAGGGGTTAGGGTTAGGGAACGCGTTAGGGTTAGGGTAGTTATTAAACCTATCCCACTCTGTAGATACCCCTTAGCACGTAAGGCAATATTATTTGGGGGTGCAGCCATGGAGAAGAGTTTAGACACTAGGATAAGATAAGGAACACACCCATTATAAAGAAATCACATTAGGATTCTCTTTTTAAGCTGTTCCTTAAAACACTAGTGCTTAGGAAATCTATTGGAGGCAGAAGCAGTCAAGGGTAGCCTAGGGTTAGGGTTAGGCTTAGGGTTAGGCTTAGGGTACGGCTTAGGGTACGGGTTCGGGGAGGGGTTCGGGTACGGCGTAGGGTATGGGTTAGGGTTAGGTTTAGGGTTAGTGTTAGGGTTAGGGCTCGGTTTAGGGTACGGGTTAGGATTAGGGTACGTGTTAGGGTTAGGGTACGCTTTAGGGTTAGGGTAGTTATTAAACCTATCCCACTGTCTACATACCCCTTAGAACGTAAAGGAATATTATTTGGGGGTCCAGCCATGGAGAAGAGTTTAGACACTAGGATAAGATAAGGAACACACCCATTATAAAGAAATCACATTAGGATTCTCTTTTTAAGCTGTTCCTTAAAACACTAGTGCTTAGGAAATCTATTGGAGGCAGAAGCAGTCAAGGGTAGCCTAGGTTTAGGGTTAGGATTAGGGTTAGGCTTAGGGTTCGGCTTAGGGTACGGGTTCGGCGTAGGGTATGGTTTTGGGTTAGGGTTAGGGTTAGTGTTAGGGTTAGGGATCGGTTTAGGGTACGGGTTAGGATTAGGGTACGTGTTAGGGTTAGGGTAGGGGTTAGGGTTAGGGTACGTGTTAGTGTTAGGGTAGTTATTAAACCTATCCCACTCTCTAGATACCCCTTAGCACGTAAAGGAATATTATTTGGGGGTCCAGCCATGGAGAAGAGTTTAGACACTAGGATAAGATAAGGAACACACCCATTATAAAGAAATCACATTAGGATTCTCTTTTTCAGCTGTTCCTTAAAACACTAGTGCTTAGGAAATCTATTGGAGGCAGAAGCAGTCAAGGGTAGCCTAGGGTTAGGGTTAGGCTTAGGGTTAGGCTTAGGGTACGGCTTAGGGTAGGGGTTCGGGGAGGGGTTCGGGTACGGCGTAGGGTATGGGTTAGGGTTAGGGTTAGTGTTAGGGTTAGGGCTCGGTTTAGGGTACGGCTTAGGATTAGGGTACGTGTTAGGGTTAGGGTAGGGGTTAGGGTTAGGGTACGCGTTAGGGATAGGGTAGTTATTAAACCTATCCCACTCTCTAGATACCCCTTAGCACGTAAAGGAATATTATTTGGGGGTCCAGCCATGGAGAAGAGTTTAGACACTAGGATAAGATAAGGAACACACCCATTATAAAGAAATCACATTAGGATTCTCTTTTTAAGCCGTTCCTTCAAACACTAGGGCTTAGGAAACCTATTGGAGGCAGAAGCAGTCAAGGGTAGCGTAGGGTTAGGGTTAGGCTTAGGGTTAGGCTTAGGGTACGGCTTAGGGTACGGGTTCGGGGAGGGGTTCGGGTACGGCGTAGGGTATGGGTTAGGGTTAGGGTTAGGGTTAGCGTTAGGATTAGGGCTTGGTTTAGTGTACGGGTTAGGATTAGGATACGTGTTAGGGTTAGGGTAGGGGTTAGGTTTAGGGTACGCGTTAGGGTTAGGGTAGTTATTAAACCTATCCCACTCTCTACATACCCCTTAGAACGTAAAGGAATATTATTTGGGGGTCCAGCCATGGAGAAGAGTTTAGACACTAGGATAAGATAAGGAACACACCCATTATAAAGAAATCACATTAGGATTCTCTTTTTAAGCTGTTCCTTAAAACACTAGTGCTTAGGAAATCTATTGGAGGCAGAAGCAGTCAAGGGTAGCCTAGGGTTAGGGTTAGGCTTAGGGTTAGGCTTAGGGTACGGCTTAGGGTACGGGTTCGGCGTAGGGTATGGTTTTGGGTTAGGGTTAGGGTTAGTGTTAGGGCTAGGGATCGGTTTAGGGTACGGGTTAGGATTAGGGTACGTGTTAGGGTTAGGGTAGGGGTTAGGGTGAGGGTACGCGTTAGTGTTAGGGTAGTTATTAAACCTATCCCACTCTCTAGATACCCCTTAGCACGTAAAGGAATATTATTTGGGGGTCCAGCCATGGAGAAGAGTTTAGACACTAGGATAAGATAAGGAACACACCCATTATAAAGAAATCACATTAGGATTCTCTTTTTCAGCTGTTCCTTCAAACACTAGTGCTTAGGAAATCTATTGGAGGCAGAAGCAGTCAAGGGTAGCCTAGGGTTAGGATTAGGCTTAGGGTTAGGGTTAGGGTACGGCTTAGGGTAGGGGTTCGGGGAGGGGTTCGGGTACGGCGTAGGGTATGGGTTAGGGTTAGGGTTAGGGTTAGTGTTAGGGTTAGGGCTCGGTTTAGGGTACGGGTTAGGATTAGGGTACGTGTTAGGGTTAGGGTAGGGGTTAGGGTTAGGGTACGCATTAGGGTTAGGGTAGTTATTAAACCTATCCCACTCTCTAGATACCTCTTAGCACGTAAAGGAATATTATTTGGGGGTCCAGCCATGGAGAAGAGTTTAGACACTAGGATAAGATAAGGAACACACCCATTATAAAGAAATCACATTAGGATTCTCTTTTTCAGCTGTTCCTTAAAACACTAGTGCTTAGGAAATCTATTGGAGGCAGAAGCAGTCAAGGGTAGCCTAGGGTTAGGGTTAGGCTTAGGGTTAGGCTTAGGGTACGGCTTAGGGTACGGGTTCGGGGTGGGGTTCGGGTACGGCGTAGGGTATGGGTTAGGGTTAGGGTTAGGGTTAGTGTTAGGGTTAGGGCTCGGTTTAGGGTACGGGTTAGGATTAGGGTACGTGTTAGGGTTAGGGTTGGGGTTAGGGTTAGGCTACGCGTTAGGGTTGGGGTAGTTAGTAAACCTATCCCACTCTCTAGATACCCCTTAGCACGTAAAGGAATATTATTTGTGGGTCCAGCCATGGAGAAGAGTTTAGACACTAGGATAAGATAAGGAACACACCCATTATAAAGAAATCACATTAGGATTCTATTTTTAAGCTGTTCCTTCAAACACTAGTGCTTAGGAAATCTATTGGAGGCAGAAGCAGTCAAGGGTAGCCTAGGGTTAGGGTTAGGCTTAGGGTTAGGCTTAGGGTACGGCTTAGGGTAGGGGTTCGGGGAGGGGTTCGGGTACGGCGTAGGGTATGGGTTAGGGTTAGGGTTAGTGTTAGGGTTAGGGCTCGGTTTAGGGTACGGCTTAGGATTAGGGTACGTGTTAGGGTTAGGGTAGGGGTTAGGGTTAGGGTACGCGTTAGGGTTAGGGTAGTTATTAAACCTATCCCACTCTCTAGATACCCCTTAGCACGTAAAGGAATATTATTTGGGGGTCCAGCCATGGAGAAGAGTTTAGACACTAGGATAAGATAAGGAACACACCCATTATAAAGAAATCACATTAGGATTCTCTTTTTAAGCCGTTCCTTCAAACACTAGGGCTTAGGAAACCTATTGGAGGCAGAAGCAGTCAAGGGTAGCGTAGGGTTAGGGTTAGGCTTAGGGTTAGGCTTAGGGTACGGCTTAGGGTACGGGTTCGGGGAGGGGTTCGGGTACGGCGTAGGGTATGGGTTAGGGTTAGGGTTAGGGTTAGTGTTAGGATTAGGGCTTGGTTTAGGGTACGGGTTAGGATTAGGATACGTGTTAGGGTTAGGGTAGGGGTTAGGGTTAGGGTACGCGTTAGGGTTAGGGTAGTTATTAAACCTATCCCACTCTCTACATACCCCTTAGAACGTAAAGGAATATTATTTGTGGGTCCAGCCATGGAGAAGAGTTTAGACACTAGGATAAGATAAGGAACACACCCATTATAAAGAAATCACATTAGGATTCTCTTTTTAAGCTGTTCCTTAAAACACTAGTGCTTAGGAAATCTATTGGAGGCAGAAGCAGTCAAGGGTAGCCTAGGGTTAGGGTTAGGCTTAGGGTTAGGCTTAGGGTACGGCTTAGGGTACGGGTTCGGCGTAGGGTATGGTTTTGGGTTAGGGTTAGGGTTAGTGTTAGGGCTAGGGATCGGTTTAGGGTACGGGTTAGGATTAGGGTACGTGTTAGGGTTAGGGTAGGGGTTAGGGTGAGGGTACGCGTTAGTGTTAGGGTAGTTATTAAACCTATCCCACTCTCTAGATACCCCTTAGCACGTAAAGGAATATTATTTGGGGGTCCAGCCATGGAGAAGAGTTTAGACACTAGGATAAGATAAGGAACACACCCATTATAAAGAAATCACATTAGGATTCTCTTTTTCAGCTGTTCCTTCAAACACTAGTGCTTAGGAAATCTATTGGAGGCAGAAGCAGTCAAGGGTAGCCTAGGGTTAGGATTAGGCTTAGGGTTAGGGTTAGGGTACGGCTTAGGGTAGGGGTTCGGGGAGGGGTTCGGGTACGGCGTAGGGTATGGGTTAGGGTTAGGGTTAGGGTTAGTGTTAGGGTTAGGGCTCGGTTTAGGGTACGGGTTAGGATTAGGGTACGTGTTAGGGTTAGGGTAGGGGTTAGGGTTAGGGTACGCATTAGGGTTAGGGTAGTTATTAAACCTATCCCACTCTCTAGATACCTCTTAGCATGTAAAGGAATATTATTTGGGGGTCCAGCCATGGAGAAGAGTTTAGACACTAGGATAAGATAAGGAACACACCCATTATAAAGAAATCACATTAGGATTCTCTTTTTAAGCTGTTCCTTAAAACACTAGTGCTTAGGAAATCTATTGGAGGCAGAAGCAGTAAAGGGTAGCCTAGGGTTAGGGTTAGGCTTAGGGTTAGGCTTAGGGTACGGCTTAGGGTACGGGTTCGGGGAGGGGTTCGGGTACGGCGTAGGGTATGGGTTAGGGTTAGGTTTAGGGTTAGTGTTAGGGTTAGGGCTCGGTTTAGGGTACGGGTTAGGATTAGGGTACGTGTTAGGGTTAGGGTAGGGGTTAGGGTTAGGGTACGCGTTAGGGTTAGGGTAGTTATTAAACCTATCCCACTCTCTAGATACCCCTTAGCACGTAAAGGAATATTATTTGTGGGTCCAGCCATGGAGAAGAGTTTAGACACTAGGATAAGATAAGGAACACACCCATTATAAAGAAATCACATTAGGATTCTCTTTTTCAGCTGTTCCTTAAAACACTAGTGCTTAGGAAATCTATTGGAGGCAGAAGCAGTCAAGGGTAGCCTAGGGTTAGGGTTAGGCTTAGGGTTAGGCTTAGGGTACGGCTTAGGGTACGGGTTCGGGGTGGGGTTCGGGTACGGCGTAGGGTATGGGTTAGGGTTAGGGTTAGGGTTAGTGTTAGGGTTAGGGCTCGGTTTAGGGTACGGGTTAGGATTAGGGTACGTGTTAGGGTTAGGGTAGGGGTTAGGGTTAGGCTACGCGTTAGGGTTAGGGTAGTTAGTAAACCTATCCCACTCTCTAGATACCCCTTAGCACGTAAAGGAATATTATTTGTGGGTCCAGCCATGGAGAAGAGTTTAGACACTAGGATAAGATAAGGAACACACCCATTATAAAGAAATTACATTAGGATTCTATTTTTAAGCTGTTCCTTCAAACACTAGTGCTTAGGAAATCTATTGGAGGCAGAAGCAGTCAAGGGTAGCCTAGGGTTAGGGTTAGGCTTAGGGTTAGGGGTATTGTACGGCTTAGGTTACGCATTCGGGGAGGGGTTCGGGTACGGCGTAGGGTATGGGTTAGGGTTAGTTTTAGGGTTAGGGCTCGGTTTAGGGTACGGGTTAGGATTAGGGTACATGTTAGGGTTAGGGTAGGGGTTAGGGTTAGGGAACGCGTTAGGGTTAGGGTAGTTATTAAACCTATCCCACTCTGTAGATACCCCTTAGCACGTAAAGGAATATTATTAGGGGGTCCAGCCATGGAGAAGAGTTTAGACACAAGGATAAGATAAGGAACACACCCATTATAAAGAAATCACATTAGGATTCTCTTTTTAAGCCGTTCCTTAAAACACTAGTGCTTAGAAAGTCTATTGGAGGCAGAAGCAGTCAAGGGTAGCCTAGGGTTAGGGTTAGGCTTAGGGTTAGGCTTAGGGTACGGCTTAGGGTACGGGTTCGGGGAGGGGTTCGGGTACGGCGTAGGGTATGGGTTAGGGTTAGGGTTAGTGTTAGGATTAGGGCTTGGTTTAGGATACGGGTTAGGATTAGGCTACGTGTTAGGGTTAGGGTAGGGGTTACGGTTAGGGTACGCGTTAGGGTTAGGGTAGTTATTAAACCTATCCCACTCTGTAGATACCCCTTAGCACATAAAGGTTTATTACTTGGGGGTCCAGCCATGGAGAAGAGTTTAGACACTAGGATAAGATAAGGAACACACCCATTATAAAGAAATCACATTAGGATTCTCTTTTTAAGCTGTTCCTTAAAACACTAGTGCTTAGGAAATCTATTGGAGGCAGAAGCAGTTAAGGGTAGCCTTGGGTTAGGGTTAGGCTTAGGGTTAGGGTTAGGGTACGGCTTAGGGTACGGGTTCGGGGAGGGCTTCGGGTACGGCGTAGGCTATGGGTAAGTGTTAGGGTTAGGGTTAGTGTTAGGGTTAGGGCTCGGTTCAGGGTACGGGTTAGGATTAGGGTACGTGTTAAGGTTAGGGTAGGGGTTAGGGTTAGGGTATGCGTTAGGGTTAGGGTAGTTATTAAACCTATCCCACTCTCTAGATACCTCTTAGCACGTAAAGGAATATTATTTGGGGGTCCAGCCATGGAGAAGAGTTTAGACACTAGGATAAGATAAGGAACACACCCATTATAAAGAAATCACATTAGGATTCTCTTTTTAAGCTGTTCCTTAAAACACTAGTGCTTAGGAAATCTATTGGAGGCAGAAGCAGTCAAGGGTAGCCTAGGGTTAGGGTTAGGCTTAGGGTTAGGCTTAGGGTACGGCTTAGGGTACGGGTTCGGCGTAGGGTATGGTTTTGGGTTAGGGTTAGGGTTAGTGTTAGGGCTAGGGATCGGTTTAGGGTACGGGTTAGGATTAGGGTACGTGTTAGGGTTAGGGTAGGGGTTAGGGTGAGGGTACGCGTTAGTGTTAGGGTAGTTATTAAACCTATCCCACTCTCTAGATACCCCTTAGCACGTAAAGGAATATTATTTGTGGGTCCAGCCATGGAGAAGAGTTTAGACACTAGGATAAGATAAGGAACACACCCATTATAAAGAAATCACATTAGGATTCTCTTTTTCAGCTGTTCCTTCAAACACTAGTGCTTAGGAAATCTATTGGAGGCAGAAGCAGTCAAGGGTAGCCTAGGGTTAGGTTTAGGCTTAGGGTTAGGTTTAGGGTATGGCTTAGGGTAGGGGTTCGGGGAGGGGTTCGGGTACGGCGTAGGGTATGGGTTAGGGTTAGGGTTAGGGTTAGTGTTAGGGTTAGGGCTCGGTTTAGGGTACGGGTTAGGATTAGGGTACGTGTTAGGGTTAGGGTAGGGGTTAGGGTTAGGGTACGCATTAGGGTTAGGGTAGTTATTAAACCTATCCCACTCTCTAGATACCTCTTAGCACGTAAAGGAATATTATTTGGGGGTCCAGCCATGGAGAAGAGTTTAGACACTAGGATAAGATAAGGAACACACCCATTATAAAGAAATCACATTAGGATTCTCTTTTTAAGCTGTTCGTTAAAACACTAGTGCTTAGGAAATCTATTGGAGGCAGAAGCAGTAAAGGGTAGCCTAGGGTTAGGGTTAGGCTTAGGGTACGGCTTAGGGTACGGCTTAGGGTACGGCTTAGGGTACGGGTTCGGGGAGGGGTTCGGGTACGGCGTAGGGTATGGGTTAGGGTTAGGTTTAGGGTTAGTGTTAGGGTTAGGGCTCGGTTTAGGGTACGGGTTAGGATTAGGGTACGTGTTAGGGTTATGGTAGGGGTTAGGATTAGGGTACGCGTTAGGGTTAGGGTAGTTATTAAACCTATCCCACTCTCTAGATACGCCTTAGCACGTAAAGGAATATTATTTGGGGGTCCAGCCATGGAGAAGAGTTTAGACACTAGGATAAGATAAGGAACACACCCATTATAAAGAAATCACATTAGGATTCTCTTTTTGAGCTGTTCCTTAAAACACTAGTGCTTAGGAAATCTATTGGAGGCAGAAGCAGTCAAGGGTAGCCTAGGGTTAGGGTTAGGCTTAGGGTTAGGCTTAGGGTACGGCTTAGGGTACGGGTTCGGGGAGGGGTTCGGGTACGGCGTAGGGTATGGGTTAGGATTAGGGTTAGTGTTAGGGTTAGGGCTCGGTTTAGGGTACGGGTTAGGATTAGGGTACGTGTTAGGGTTAGGGTAGGGGTTAGGGTTAGGCTATGCGTTAGGGTTAGGGTAGTTAGTAAACCTATCCCACTCTCTAGATACCCCTTAGCACGTAAAGGAATATTATTTGTGGGTCCAGCCATGGAGAAGAGTTTAGACACTAGGATAAGATAAGGAACACACCCATTATAAAGAAAACACATTAGGATTCTATTTTTAAGCTGTTCCTTCAAACACTAGTGCTTAGGAAATCTATTGGAGGCAGAAGCAGTCAAGGGTAGCCTAGGGTTAGGGTTAGGCTTAGGGTTAGGGGTATTGTACGGCTTAGGTTACGGATTCGGGGAGGGGTTCGGGTACGGCGTAGGGTATGGGTTCGGGTTAGTTTTAGGGTTATGGCTCGGTGTAGGGTACGGGTTAGGATTAGGGTACATGTTAGGGTTAGGGTAGGGGTTAGGGTTAGGGAACGCGTTAGGGTTAGGGTAGTTATTAAACCTATCCCACTCTGCAGATACCCCTTAGCACGTAAGGCAATATTATTTGGGGGTGCAGCCATGGAGAAGAGTTTAGACACTAGGATAAGATAAGGAACACACCCATTATAAAGAAATCACATTAGGATTCTCTTTTTAAGCTGTTCCTTAAAACACTAGTGCTTAGGAAATCTATTGGAGGCAGAAGCAGTGAAGGGTAGCCTAGGGTTAGGGTTAGGCTTAGGGTTAGGCTTAGGGTACGGCTTAGGGTACGGGTTCGGGGAGGGGTTCGGGTACGGCGTAGGGTATGGGTTAGGGTTAGGTTTAGGGTTAGTGTTAGGGTTAGGGCTCGGTTTAGGGTACGGGTTAGGATTAGGGTACGTGTTAGGGTTAGGGTACGCTTTAGGGTTAGGGTAGTTATTAAACCTATCCCACTGTCTACATACCCCTTAGAACGTAAAGGAATATTATTTGGGGGTCCAGCCATGGAGAAGAGTTTAGACACTAGGATAAGATAAGGAACACACCCATTATAAAGAAATCACATTAGGATTCTCTTTTTCAGCTGTTCCTTAAAACACTAGTGCTTAGGAAATCTATTGGAGGCAGAAGCAGTCAAGGGTAGCCTAGGGTTAGGGTTAGGCTTAGGGTTAGGCTTAGGGTACGGCTTAGGGTACGGGTTCGGCGTAGGGTATGGTTTTGGGTTAGGGTTAGGGTTAGTGTTAGGGTTAGGGATCGGTTTAGGGTACGGGTTAGGATTAGGGTACGTGTTAGGGTTAGGGTAGGGGTTAGGGTTAGGGTACGTGTTAGTGTTAGGGTAGTTATTAAACCTATCCCACTCTCTAGATACCCCTTAGCACGTAAAGGAATATTATTTGGGGGTCCAGCCATGGAGAAGAGTTTAGACACTAGGATAAGATAAGGAACACACCCATTATAAAGAAATCACATTAGGATTCTCTTTTTCAGCTGTTCCTTAAAACACTAGTGCTTAGGAAATCTATTGGAGGCAGAAGCAGTCAAGGGTAGCCTAGGGTTAGGGTTAGGCTTAGGGTTAGGCTTAGGGTACGGCTTAGGGTAGGGGTTCGGGGAGGGGTTCGGGTACGGCGTAGGGTATGGGTTAGTGTTAGGGTTAGTGTTAGGGTTAGGGCTCGGTTTAGGGTACGGCTTAGGATTAGGGTACGTGTTAGGGTTAGGGTAGGGGTTAGGGTTAGGGTACGCGTTAGGGTTAGGGTAGTTATTAAACCTATCCCACTCTCTACATACCCCTTAGCACGTAAAGGAATATTATTTGGGGGTCCAGCCATGGAGAAGAGTTTAGACACTAGGATAAGATAAGGAACACACCCATTATAAAGAAATCACATTAGGATTCTCTTTTTAGGCCGTTCCTTCAAACACTAGGGCTTAGGAAACCTATTGGAGGCAGAAGCAGTCAAGGGTAGCGTAGGGTTAGGGTTAGGCTTAGGGTTAGGCTTAGGGTACGGCTTAGGGTACGGGTTCGGGGAGGGGTTCGGGTACGGCGTAGGGTATGGGTTAGGGTTAGGGTTAGGGTTAGTGTTAGGATTAGGGCTTGGTTTAGGGTACGGGTTAGGATTAGGATACGTGTTAGGGTTAGGGTAGGGGTTAGGGTTAGGGTACGCATTAGGGTTAGGGTAGTTATTAAACCTATCCCACTCTCTAGATACCTCTTAGCACGTAAAGGAATATTATTTGGGGGTCCAGCCATGGAGAAGAGTTTAGACACTAGGATAAGATAAGGAACACACCCATTATAAAGAAATCACATTAGGATTCTCTTTTTAAGCTGTTCCTTAAAACACTAGTGCTTAGGAAATCTATTGGAGGCAGAAGCAGTAAAGGGTAGCCTAGGGTTAGGGTTAGGCTTAGGGTTAGGCTTAGGGTACGGCTTAGGGTACGGGTTCGGGGAGGGGTTCGGGTACGGCGTAGGGTATGGGTTAGGGTTAGGTTTAGGGTTAGTGTTAGGGTTAGGGCTCGGTTTAGGGTACGGGTTAGGATTAGGGTACGTGTTAGGGTTAGGGTAGGGGTTAGGGTTAGGGTACGCGTTAGGGTTAGGGTAGTTATTAAACCTATCCCACTCTCTAGATACCCCTTAGCACGTAAAGGAATATTAGTTGGGGGTCCAGCCATGGAGAAGAGTTTAGACACTAGGGTAAGATAAGGAACACACCCATTATAAAGAAATCACATTAGGATTCTCTTTTTCAGCTGTTCCTTAAAACACTAGTGCTTAGGAAATCTATTGGAGGCAGAAGCAGTCAAGGGTAGCCTAGGGTTAGGGTTAGGCTTAGGGTTAGGCTTAGGGTACGGCTTAGGGTACGGGTTCGGGGTGGAGTTCGGGTACGGCGTAGGGTATGGGTTAGGGTTAGGGTTAGGGTTAGTGTTAGGGTTAGGGCTCGGTTTAGGGTACGGGTTAGGATTAGGGTACGTGTTAGGGTTAGGGTAGGGGTTAGGGTTAGGCTACGCGTTAGGGTTAGGGTAGTTAGTAAACCGATACCACTCTCTAGATACCCCTTAGCACGTAAAGGAATATTATTTGTGGGTCCAGCCATGGAGAAGAGTTTAGACACTAGGATAAGATAAGGAACACACCCATTATAAAGAAATCACATTAGGATTCTATTTTTAAGCTGTTCCTTCAAACACTAGTGCTTAGGAAATCTATTGGAGGCAGAAGCAGTCAAGGGTAGCCTAGGGTTAGGGTTAGGCTTAGGGTTAGGGGTATTGTACGGCTTAGGTTACGGATTCGGGGAGGGGTTCGGGTACGGCGTAGGGTATGGGTTAGGGTTAGTTTTAGGGTTAGGGCTCGGTTTAGGGTACGGGTTAGGATTAGGGTACATGTTAGGGTTAGGGTAGGGGTTAGGGTTAGGGAACGCGTTAGGGTTAGGGTAGTTATTAAACCTATCCCACTCTGTAGATACCCCTTAGCACGTAAAGGAATATTATTAGGGGGTCCAGCCATGGAGAAGAGTTTAGACACAAGGATAAGATAAGGAACACACCCATTATAAAGAAATCACATTAGGATTCTCTTTTTAAGCCGTTCCTTAAAACACTAGTGCTTAGAAAGTCTATTGGAGGCAGAAGCAGTCAAGGGTAGCCTAGGGTTAGGGTTAGGCTTAGGGTTAGGCTTAGGGTACGGCTTAGGGTACGGGTTCGGGGAGGGGTTCGGGTACGGCGTAGGGTATGGTTTAGGGTTAGGGTTAGTGTTAGGATTAGGGCTTGGTTTAGGATACGGGTTAGGATTAGGCTACGTGTTAGGGTTAGGGTAGGGGTTACGGTTAGGGTACGCGTTAGGGTTAGGGTAGTTATTAAACCTATCCCACTCTCTAGATACCCCTTAGCACATAAAGGAATATTACTTGGGGGTCCAGCCATGGAGAAGAGTTTAGACACTAGGATAAGATAAGGAACACACCCATTATAAAGAAATCACATTAGGATTCTCTTTTTAAGCTGTTCCTTAAAACACTAGTGCTTAGGAAATGTATTGGAGGCAGAAGCAGTCAAGGGTAGCCTTGGGTTAGGGTTAGGCTTAGGGTTAGGGTTAGGGTACGGCTTAGGGTACGGGTTCGGGGAGGGCTTCGGGTACGGCGTAGGGTATGGGTTAGGGTTAGGGTTAGGGTTAGTGTTAGGGTTAGGGCTCGGTTCAGGGTACGGGTTAGGATTAGGGTACGTGTTAGGGTTAGGGTAGGGGTTAGGGTTAGGGTACGCGTTAGGGTTAGGGTAGTTATTAAACCTATCCCACTCTCTAGATACCCCTTAGCACGTAAAGGAATATTATTTGGGGGTCCAGCCATGGAGAAGAGTTTAGACACTAGGATAAGATAAGGAACGCACCCATTATAAAGAAATCACATTAGGATTCTCTTTTTAAGCTGTTCCTTAAAACACTAGTGCTTAGGAAATCTATTGGAGGCAGAAGCAGTCAAGGGTAGCCTAGGGTTAGGGTTAGGCTTAGGGTTAGGCTTAGGGTACGGCTTAGGGTACGGGTTCGGCGTAGGGTATGGTTTTGGGTTAGGGTTAGGGTTAGTGTTAGGGTTAGGGATCGGTTTAGGGTACGGGTTAGGATTAGGGTACGTGTTAGGGTTAGGGTAGGGGTTAGGGTGAGGGTACGCGTTAGTGTTAGGGTAGTTATTAAACCTATCCCACTCTCTAGATACCCCTTAGCACGTAAAGGAATATTATTTGGGGGTCCAGCCATGGAGAAGAGTTTAGACACTAGGATAAGATAAGGAACACACCCATTATAAAGAAATCACATTAGGATTCTCTTTTTCAGCTGTTCCTTCAAACACTAGTGCTTAGGAAATCTATTGGAGGCAGAAGCAGTCAAGGGTAGCCTAGGGTTAGGTTTAGGCTTAGGGTTAGGGTTAGGGTATGGCTTAAGGTAGGGGTTCGGGGAGGGGTTCGGGTACGGCGTAGGGTATGGGTTAGGGTTAGGGTTAGGGTTAGTGTTAGGGTTAGGGCTCGGTTTAGGGTACGGGTTAGGATTAGGGTACGTGTTAGGGTTAGGGTAGGGGTTAGGGTTAGGGTACGCATTAGGGTTAGGGTAGTTATTAAACCTATCCCACTCTCTAGATACCTCTTAGCACGTAAAGGAATATTATTTGGGGGTCCAGCCATGGAGAAGAGTTTAGACACTAGGATAAGATAAGGAACACACCCATTATAAAGAAATCACATTAGGATTCTCTTTTTAAGCTGTTCCTTAAAACACTAGTGCTTAGGAAATCTATTGGAGGCAGAAGCAGTAAAGGGTAGCCTAGGGTTAGGGTTAGGCTTAGGGTACGGCTTAGGGTACGGCTTAGGGAACGGGTTCGGGGAGGGGTTCGGGTACGGCGTAGGGTATGGGTTAGGGTTAGGTTTAGGGTTAATGTTAGGGTTAGGGCTCGGTTTAGGGTACGGGTTAGGATTAGGGTACGTGTTAGGGTTATGGTAGGGGTTAGGATTAGGGTACGCGTTAGGGTTAGGGTAGTTATTAAACCTATCCCACTCTCTAGATACCCCTTAGCACGTAAAGGAATATTATTTGTGGGTCCAGCCATGGAGAAGAGTTTAGACACTAGGATAAGATAAGGAACACACCCATTATAAAGAAATCACATTAGGATTCTCTTTTTCAGCTGTTCCTTAAAACACTAGTGCTTAGGAAATCTATTGGAGGCAGAAGCAGTCAAGGGTAGCCTAGGGTTAGGGTTAGGCTTAGGGTTAGGCTTAGGGTACGGCTTAGGGTACGCGTTCGGGGAGGGGTTCGGGTACGGCGTAGGGTATGGGTTAGGGTTAGGGTTAGTGTTAGGGTTAGGGCTCGGTTTAGGGTACGGGTTAGGATTAGGGTACGTGTTAGGGTTAGGGTAGTGGTTAGGGTTAGGCTACGCGTTAGGGTTAGGGTAGTTAGTAAACCTATCCCACTCTCTAGATACCCCTTAGCACGTAAAGGAATATTATTTGTGGGTCCAGCCATGGAGAAGAGTTTAGACACTAGAATAAGATAAGGAACACACCCATTATAAAGAAATCACATTAGGATTCTATTTTTAAGCTGTTCCTTCAAACACTAGTGCTTAGGAAATCTATTGGAGGCAGAAGCAGTCAAGGGTAGCCTAGGGTTAGGGTTAGGCTTAGGGTTAGGGGTATTGTACGGCTTAGGTTACGGATTCGGGGAGGGGTTCGGGTATGGCGTAGGGTATGGGTTAGGGTTAGTTTTAGGGTTAGGGCTCGGTTTAGGATACGGGTTAGGATTAGGGTACATGTTAGGGTTAGGGTAGGGGTTAGGGTTAGGGAACGCGTTAGGGTTAGGGTAGTTATTAAACCTATCCCACTCTGTAGATACCCCTTAGCACGTAAGGCAATATTATTTGGGGGTGCAGCCATGGAGAAGAGTTTAGACACTAGGATAAGATAAGGAACACACCCATTATAAAGAAATCACATTAGGATTCTCTTTTTCAGCTGTTCCTTCAAACACTAGTGCTTAGGAAATCTATTGGAGGCAGAAGCAGTCAAGGGTAGCGTAGGGTTAGGGTTAGGCTTAGGGTTAGGCTTAGGGTACGGCTTAGGGTACGGGTTCGGGGAGGGGTTCGGGTACGGCGTAGGGTATGGGTTAGGGTTAGGTTTAGGGTTAGTGTTAGGGTTAGGGCTCGGTTTAGGGTACGGGTTAGGATTAGGGTACGTGTTAGGGTTAGGGTACGCTTTAGGGTTAGGGTAGTTATTAAACCTATCCCACTCTCTACATACCCCTTAGAACGTAAAGGAATATTATTTGGGGGTCCAGCCATGGAGAAGAGTTTAGACACTAGGATAAGATAAGGAACACACCCATTATAAAGAAATCACATTAGGATTCTCTTTTTAAGCTGTTCCTTAAAACACTAGTGCTTAGGAAATCTATTGGAGGCAGAAGCAGTCAAGGGTAGCCTAGGGTTAGGGTTAGGATTAGGGTTAGGCTTAGGGTACGGCTTAGGGTACGGGTTCGGCGTAGGGTATGGTTTTGGGTTAGGGTTAGGGTTAGTGTTAGGGTTAGGGATCGGTTTAGGGTACGGGTTAGGATTAGGGTACGTGTTAGGGTTAGGGTAGGGGTTAGGGTTAGGGTACGTGTTAGTGTTAGGGTAGTTATTAAACCTATCCCACTCTCTAGATACCCCTTAGCACGTAAAGGAATATTATTTGGGGGTCCAGCCATGGAGAAGAGTTTAGACACTAGGATAAGATAAGGAACACACCCATTATAAAGAAATCACATTAGGATTCTCTTTTTCAGCTGTTCCTTAAAACACTAGTGCTTAGGAAATCTATTGGAGGCAGAAGCAGTCAAGGGTAGCCTAGGGTTAGGGTTAGGCTTAGGGTTAGGCTTAGGGTACGGCTTAGGGTAGGGGTTCGGGGAGGGGTTCGGGTACGGCGTAGGGTATGGGTTAGGGTTAGGGTTAGTGTTAGGGTTAGGGCTCGGTTTAGGGTACGGCTTAGGATTAGGGTACGTGTTAGGGTTAGGGTAGGGGTTAGGGTTAGGGTACGCGTTAGGGTTAGGGTAGTTATTAAACCTATCCCACTCTCTAGATACCCCTTAGCACGTAAAGGAATATTATTTGGGGGTCCAGCCATGGAGAAGAGTTTAGACACTAGGATAAGATAAGGAACACACCCATTATAAAGAAATCACATTAGGATTCTCTTTTTAAGCCGTTTCTTAAAACACTAGTGCTTAGAAAGTCTATTGGAGGCAGAAGCAGTCAAGGGTAGCGTAGGGTTAGGGTTAGGCTTAGGGTTAGGCTTAGGGTACGGCTTAGGGTACGGGTTCGGGGAGGGGTTCGGGTACGGCGTAGGGTACGGGTTAGGGTTAGGGTTAGTGTTAGGATTAGGGCTTGGTTTAGGATACGGGTTAGGATTAGGCTACGTGTTAGGGTTAGGGTAGGGGTTACGGTTAGGGTACGCGTTAGGGTTAGGGTAGTTATTAAACCTCTCCCACTCTCTAGATACCCCTTAGCACATAAAGGAATATTACTTGGGGGTCCAGCCATGGAGAAGAGTTTAGACACTAGGATAAGATAAGGAACACACCCATTATAAAGAAATCACATTAGGATTCTCTTTTTAAGCTGTTCCTTAAAACACTAGTGCTTAGGAAATCTATTGGAGGCAGAAGCAGTCAAGGGTAGCCTTGGGTTAGGGTTAGGCTTAGGGTTAGGGTTAGGGTACGGCTTAGGGTACGGGTTCGGGGAGGGCTTCGGGTACGGCGTAGGGTATGGGTTAGGGTTAGGGCTAGGGTTAGTGTTAGGGTTAGGGCTCGGTTTAGGGTACGGGTTAGGATTAGGGTACGTGTTAGGGTTAGGGTAGGGGTTAGGGTACGCGTTAGTGTTAGGGTAGTTATTAAACCTATCCCACTCTCTAGATACCCCTTAGCACGTAAAGGAATATTATTTGGGGGTCCAGCCATGGAGAAGAGTTTAGACACTAGGATAAGATAAGGAACACACCCATTATAAAGAAATCACATTAGGATTCTCTTTTTAAGCTGTTCCTTAAAACACTAGTGCTTAGGAAATCTATTGGAGGCAGAAGCAGTCAAGGGTAGCCTAGGGTTAGGGTTAGGCTTAGGGTTAGGCTTAGGGTACGGCTTAGGGTACGGGTTTGGCGTAGGGTATGGTTTTGGGTTAGGGTTAGGCTTAGTGTTAGGGTTAGGGATCGGTTTAGGGTACGGGTTAGGATTAGGGTACGTGTTAGGGTTAGGGTAGGGGTTAGGGTGAGGGTACGCGTTAGTGTTAGGGTAGTTATTAAACCTATCCCACTCTCTAGATACCCCTTAGCACGTAAAGGAATATTATTTGGGGGTCCAGCCATGGAGAAGAGTTTAGACACTAGGATAAGATAAGGAACACACCCATTTAAAGAAATCACATTGGATTCTCTTTTTCAGCTGTTCCTTCAAACACTAGTGATTAGGAAATCTATTGGAGGCAGAAGCAGTCAAGGGTAGCCTAGGGTTAGGGTTAGGCTTAGGGTTAGGGTTAGGGTACGGCTTAGGGTAGGGGTTCGGGGAGGGGTTCGGGTACGGCGTAGGGTATGGGTTAGGGTTAGGGTTAGTGTTAGGGTTAGGGCTCGGTTTAGGGTACGGCTTAGGATTAGGGTAGGTGTTAGGGTTAGGGTAGGGGTTAGGGTTAGTGTACGCGTTAGTGTTAGGGTAGTTATTAAACCTATCCCACTCTCTAGATACCCCTTAGCACGTAAAGGAATATTATTTGGGGGTCCAGCCATGGAGAAGAGTTTAGACACTAGGTTAAGATAAGGAACACACCCATTATAAAGAAATCACATTAGGATTCTCTTTTTAAGCTGTTCCTTAAAAAGCTAGTTCTTAGGAAATCTATTGGAGGCAGAAGCAGTCAAGGGTAGCCTAGGGTTAGGGTTAGGCTTAGGGTTAGGTTTAGGGTACGGCTTAGGGTACGGGTTCGGGGTAGGGGTTCGGGTACGGCGTAGGGTATGGGTTAGGTTAGGGTTAGGGTTAGTGTTAGGGTTAGGGCTCGGTTTAGGGTACGGGTTAGGATTAGGGTACGTGTTAGGGTTAGGGTAGGGGTTAGGGTTAGGGTACGCATTAGGGTTAGGGTAGTTATTAAACCTATCCCACTCTCTAGATACCTCTTAGCACGTGAAGAAATATTATTTGGGGGTCCAGCCATGGAGAAGAGTTTAGACACTAGGATAAGATAAGGAACACACCCATTATACAGAAATCACATTAGGATTCTCTTTTTCAGCTGTTCCTTAAAACACTAGTGCTTAGGAAATCTATTGGAGGCAGAAGCAGTCAAGGGTTGCCTAGGGTTAGGGTTAGGCTTAGGGTTAGGCTTAGGGTACGGCTTAGGGTACGGGTTCGGGGAGGGGTTCGGGTACGGTGTAGGGTATGGGTTAGGGTTAGGGTTAGTGTTAGGGTTAGGGCTCGGTTTAGGGTACGGGTTAGGATTAGGGTACGTGTTAGGGTTAGGGTAGGGGTTAGGGTTAGGCTACGCGTTAGGGTTAGGGTAGTTAGTAAACCTATCCCACTGTCTAGATACCCCTTAGCACGTAAAGGAATATTATTAGGGGGTCCAGCCATGGAGAAGAGTTTAGATACTAGGATAAGATAAGGAACACACCCATTATAAAGAAATCACATTAGGATTCTCTTTTTAAGCCGTTCCTTAAAACACTAGTGCTTAGAAAGTCTATTGGAGGCAGAAGCAGTCAAGGGTAGCGTAGGGTTAGTGTTAGGCTTAGGGTTAGGCTTAGGGTACGGCTTAGGGTACGGGTTCGGGGAGGGGTTCGGGTACGGCGTAGGGTATGGGTTAGGGTTAGGGTTAGTGTTAGAATTAGGGCTTGGTTTAGGATACGGGTTAGGATTAGGCTACGTGTTAGGGTTAGGGTAGGGGTTACGGTTAGGGTACGCGTTAGGGTTAGGGTAGTTATTAAACCTCTCCCACTCTCCAGATACCCCTTAGCACATAAAGGAATATTACTTGGGGGTCCAGCCATGGAGAAGAGTTTAGACACTAGGATAAGATAAGGAACACACCCATTATAAAGAAATCACATTAGGATTCTCTTTTTAAGCTGTTCCTTAAAACACTAGTGCTTAGGAAATCTATTGGAGGCAGAAGCAGTCAAGGGTAGCCTTGGGTTAGGGTTAGGCTTAGGGTTAGGGTTAGGGTACGTCTTAGGGTACGGGTTCGGGGAGGGCTTCGGGTACGGCGTAGGGTATGGGTTAGGGTTAGGGCTAGGGTTAGTGTTAGGGTTAGGGCTCGGTTCAGGGTACGGGTCAGGATTAGGGTACGTGTTAGGGTTAGGGTAGGGGTTAGGGTACGCGTTAGTGTTAGGGTAGTTATTAAACCTATCCCACTCTCTAGATACCCCTTAGCACGTAAAGGAATATTATTTGGGGGTCCAGCCATGGAGAAGAGTTTAGACACTAGGATAAGATAAGGAACACACCCATTATAAAGAAATCACATTAGGATTCTCTTTTTAAGCTGTTCCTTCAAACACTAGTGCTTAGGAAATCTATTGGAGGCAGAAGCAGTCAAGGGTAGCCTAGGGTTAGGGTTAGGCTTAGGGTTAGGGTTAGGGTACGGCTTAGGGTAGGGGTTCGGGGAGGGGTTCGGGTACGGCGTAGGGTATGGGTTAGGGTTAGGGTTAGTGTTAGGGTTAGGGCTCGGTTTAGGGTACGGCTTAGGATTAGGGTAGGTGTTAGGGTTAGGGTAGGGGTTAGGGTTAGTGTACGCGTTAGTGTTAGGGTAGTTATTAAACCTATCCCACTCTCTAGATACCCCTTAGCACGTAAAGGAATATTATTTGGGGGTCCAGCCATGGAGAAGAGTTTAGACACTAGGATAAGATAAGGAACACACCCATTATAAAGAAATCACATTAGGATTCTCTTTTTAAGCTGTTCCTTAAAACGCTAGTTCTTAGGAAATCTATTGGAGGCAGAAGCAGTCAAGGGTAGCCTAGGGTTAGGGTTAGGCTTAGGGTTAGGGTTAGGGTACGGCGTAGGGTACGGGTTCGGGGTAGGCGTTCGGGTACGGCGTAGGGTATGGGTTAGGTTAGGGTTAGGGTTAGTGTTAGGGTTAGGGCTCGGTTTAGGGTACGGGTTAGGATTAGGGTACGTGTTAGGGTTAGGGTAGGGGTTAGGGTTAGGGTACGCATTAGGGTTAGGGTAGTTATTAAACCTATCCCACTCTCTAGATACCTCTTAGCACGTAAAGGAATATTATTTGGGGGTCCAGCCATGGAGAAGA
Source organism: Balaenoptera borealis (assembly GCF_965194805.1). NCBI lineage: Eukaryota > Metazoa > Chordata > Mammalia > Artiodactyla > Balaenopteridae > Balaenoptera > Balaenoptera borealis. The sequence continues at coordinate 94,447 of NW_028122738.1, read as the reverse complement.
GTTTAGACACTAGGATAAGATAAGGAACACACCCATTATAAAGAAATCACATTAGGATTCTCTTTTTAAGCTGTTCCTTAAAACACTAGTGCTTAGGAAATCTATTGGAGGCAGAAGCAGTCAAGGGTAGCCTAGGGTTAGGGTTAGGCTTAGGGTTAGGCTTAGGGTACGGCTTAGGGTACGGGTTCGGCGTAGGGTATGGTTTTGGGTTAGGGTTAGGGTTAGTGTTAGGGCTAGGGATCGGTTTAGGGTACGGGTTAGGATTAGGGTACGTGTTAGGGTTAGGGTAGGGGTTAGGGTGAGGGTACGCGTTAGTGTTAGGGTAGTTATTAAACCTATCCCACTCTCTACATACCCCTTAGCACGTAAAGGAATATTATTTGGGGGTCCAGCCATGGAGAAGAGTTTAGACACTAGGATAAGATAAGGAACACACCCATTATAAAGAAATCACATTAGGATTCTATTTTTAAGCTGTTCCTTCAAACACTAGTGCTTAGGAAATCTATTGGAGGGAGAAGCAGTCAAGGGTAGCCTAGGGTTAGGGTTAGGCTTAGGGTTAGGGTTACTGTACGGCTTAGGTTACGGATTCGGGGAGGGGTTCGCGTACGGCGTAGGGTATGGGTTAGGGTTAGGGTTAGGGTTAGTGTTAGGGTTAGGGCTCGGTTTAGGGTACGGGTTAGGATTAGGGTACGTGTTAGGGTTAGGGTAGGGGTTAGGGTTAGGGAACCCGTTAGGGTTAGGGTAGTTATTAAACATATCCCTCTCTCTAGATACCCCTTAGCACGTAAAGGAATATTATTAGGGCGTCCAGCCATGGAGAAGAATTTAGACACTAGGATAAGATAAGGAACACACCCATTATAAAGAAATCACATTAGGATTCTCTTTTTAAGCTGTTCCTTAAAACACTAGTGCTTAGGAAATCTATTGGAGGCAGAAGCAGTCAAGGGTAGCCTAGGGTTAGGGTTAGGCTTAGAGTTAGGCTTAGGGTACGGCTTAGCGTACGGGTTTGGGGAGGGGTTCGGATACGGCGTAGGGTATGGGTTAGGGTTAGTGTTAGTGTTAGTGTTAGGGTTAGGGCTCGGTTTAGGGTACGGGTTAGGATTAGGGTACGTGTTAGTGTTAGGGTAGGGGTTAGGGTTAGAGTACGCATTAGGGTTAGAGTAGTTATTAAACCTATCCCACTCTCTAGATACCCCTTAGCGCGTAAGGCAATATTATTTGGGGGTGCAGCCATGGAGAAGAGTTTAGACACTAGGATAAGATAAGGAACCCACCCATTATAAAGAAATCACATTAGGATTCTCTTTTTAAGCTGTTCCTTAAAACACTAATGCTTAGGAAATCTATTGGAGGCAGAAGCAGTCAAGGGTAGCCTAGGGTTAGGGTTAGGCTTAGGGTTAGGCTTAGGGTACGGCTTAGGGTAGGGGTTCGGGGAGGGGTGTGGGTACGGCGTAGGGTATGGGTTAGGGTTAGGGTTAGGGTTAGTGTTAGGGTTAGGGCTCGGTTTAGGGTACGGGTTAGGATTAGGGTACGTGTTAGGGTTAGGGTAGGGGTTAGGGTTAGGTTACGCGTTAGGGCTAGGGTAGTTAGTAAACCTATCCCACTATCTAGCTCCCCCTTAGCACGTAAAGGAATATTATTTGGGGGTCCAGCCATGGAGAAGAGTTTAGACACTAGGATAAGATAAGGAACACACCCATTATAAAGAAATCACATTAGGATTCTCTTTTTAAGCTGTTCCTTAAAACACTACTGCTTAGGAAATCAATTGGAGGCAGAAGCAGTCAAGGGTAGCCTAGGGTTAGGGTTAGGCTTAGGGTTAGGTTTAGGGTATGGCTTAGGGTACGGGTTCGGGGAGGGGTGCGGGTATGGCGTAGGGTATGGGTTAGGGTTAGGGTTAGGGTTAGTGTTAGGGTTAGGGCTCGGTTTAGGGTACGGGTTAGGATTAGGGTACGTGTTAGGGTTAGGGTAGGGGTTAGGGTTAGGGTACGCGTTAGGGTTAGGGTAGTTATTAAACCTATCCCACTCTCTAGATACCCCTTAGCACGTAAAGGAATATTATTTGAGGGTCCAGCCATGGAGAAGTGTTTAGACACTAGGATAAGATAAGGAACACACCCATTATAAAGAAATCACATTGGGATTCTCTTTTTAAGCTGTTCCTTAAAACACTAGTGCTTAGGAAATCTATTGGAGGCAGAAGCAGTCAAGGGTAGCCTAGGGTTAGGGTTAGGCTTAGGGTTAGGCTTAGGGTACGGCTTAGTGTACGGGTTTGCGGAGGGTTTCGGGTACGGCGTAGGGTATGGGTTAGGGTTAGGGTTAGGGTTAGTGTTAGGGTTAGGGCTCGGTTTAGGGTACGGTTAGGATTAGGGTACGTGTTAGGGTAGGGGTTAGGGTTAGGGTACGCGTTAGGGTTAGGGTAGTTATTAAACCTATCCCACTCTCTAGATACCCCTTAGCACGTAAAGGAATATTATTTGGGGGTCCAGCCATGGAGAAGAGTTTAGACACTAGGATAAGATAAGGAACACACTCATTATAAAGAAATCACATTAGGATTCTCTTTTTAAGCTGTTCCTTAAAACACTAGTGCTTAGGAAATCTATTGGAGGCAGAAGCAGTCAAGGGTAGCCTAGGGTTAGGGTTAGGCTTAGGGTTAGGGTTAGGGTACGGCTTAGGGTACGGGTTCGGGGAGGGGTTCGGGTATGGCGTAGGGTATGGGTTAGGGTTAGGGTTAGGGTTAGTGTTAGGGTTAGGGCTCGGTTTAGGGTACGGGTTAGGATTAGGGTACGTGTTAGGGTTAGGGTAGGGGTTAGGGTTAGGGTACGCGTTAGGGTTAGGGTAGTTATTAAACCTATCCCACTCTCTAGATACCCCTTAGCACGTAAAGGAATATTATTTGAGGGTCCAGCCATGGAGAAGTGTTTAGACACTAGGATAAGATAAGGAACACACCCATTATAAAGAAATCACATTGGGATTCTCTTTTTAAGCTGTTCCTTAAAACACTAGTGCTTAGGAAATCTATTGGAGGCAGAAGCAGTCAAGGGTAGCCTAGGGTTAGGGTTAGGCTTAGGGTTAGTCTTAGGGTACGGCTTAGTGTACGGGTTTGCGGAGGGTTTCGGGTACGGCGTAGGGTATGGGTTAGGGTTAGGGTTAGGGTTAGTGTTAGGGTTAGGGCTCGGTTTAGGGTACGGTTAGGATTAGGGTACGTGTTAGGATTAGGGTAGGGGTTAGGGTTAGGGTACGCGACAGGGTTAGGGTAGTTAGTAAACCTATCCCACTCTCTAGATACCCCTTAGCACGTAAAGGAATATTATTTGCGGGTCCAGCCATGGAGAAGAATTTAGACACTAGGATAAGATAAGGAACACACCCATTATAAAGAAATCACATTAGGATTCTCTTTTTAAGCTGTTGCTTAAAACACTAGTGCTTAGAAAATCTATTGGAGGCAGAAGCAGTCAAGGGTAGCCTAGGGTTAGTGTTAGGCTTAGGGTTAAGCTTAGGGTACGGCTTAGGGTACGGGTTTGGGGAGGGGTTCGTGTACGGCGTAGGGTATGGGTTAGGGTTAGGGTTAGTGTTAGTGTTAGGGTTAGGGCTCGGTTTAGGGTACGGGTTAGGATTAGGGTACGTGTTAGTGTTAGGGTAGGGGTTAGGGTTAGAGTACGCATTAGGGTTAGGGTAGTTATTAAACCTATCCCACTCTCTAGATACCCCTTAGCACGTAAGGCAATATTATTTGGGGGTGCAGCCATGGAGAAGAGTTTAGACACTAGGATAAGATAAGGAACACACCCATTATAAAGAAATCACATTAGGATTCTCTTTTTAAGCTGTTCCTTAAAACACTAGTGCTTAGGAAATCTATTGGAGGCAGGAGCAGTCAAGGGTAGCCTAGGGTTAGGTTTAGGCTTAGGGTTAGGCTTAGGGTATGGCTTAGGGTACGGGTTCGGGGAGGGGTGCGGGTACGGCGTAGGGTATGGGTTAGGGTTAGGGTTAGGGTTAGTGTTAGGGTTAGGGCTCGGTTTAGGGTACGGGTTAGGATTAGGGTACGTGTTAGGGTTAGGGTAGGGGTTAGGGTTAGGGTACGCGTTAGGGTTAGGGTAGTTATTAAACCTATCCCACTCTCTAGATACCCCTTAGCACGTAAAGGAATATTATTAGAGGGTCCAGCCATGGAGAAGAGTTTAGACACTAGGATAAGATAAATAACACACCCATTATAAAGAAATCACATTAGGATTCTCTTTTTAAGCTGTTCCTTAAAACACTAGTGCTTAGGAAATCTATTGGAGGCAGAAGCAGTCAAGGGTAGCCTAGGTTTAGGGTTAGGCTTAGGGTACGGCTTAGGGTACGGGTTCGGGGAGGGGTGTGGGTACGGCGTAGGGTATGGGTTAGGGTTAGGGTTAGGGTTAGTGTTAAGGTTAGGGCTCGGTTTAGGGTACGGGTTAGTATTAGGGTACGTGTTAGGCTTAGGGTAGGGGTTAGGGTTAGGGTACGCGTTAGGGTTAGGGTAGTTATTAAACCTATCCCACTCTCTAGATACCCCTTAGCACGTAAATGAATATTATTTGGGGGTCCAGCCATGGAGAAGAGTTTAGACACTAGGATAAGATAAGGAACACACCCATTATAAAGAAATCACATTAGGATTCTCTTTTTAAGCTGTTCCTTAAAACACTAGTGCTTAGGAAATCTATTGGAGGCAGAAGCAGTCAAGGGTAGCCTAGGGTTAGGGTTAGGCTTAGGGTTAGGCTTAGGGTACGGCTTAGGGTACGGGTTCGGCGTAGGGTATGGTTTTGGGTTAGGGTTAGGGTTAGTGTTAGGGCTAGGGATCGGTTTAGGGTACGGGTTAGGATTAGGGTACGTGTTAGGGTTAGGGTAGGGGTTAGGGTGAGGGTACGCGTTAGTGTTAGGGTAGTTATTAAACCTATCCCACTCTCTAGATACCCCTTAGCACGTAAAGGAATATTATTTGTGGGTCCAGCCATGGAGAAGAGTTTAGACACTAGGATAAGATAAGGAACACACCCATTATAAAGAAATCACATTAGGATTCTCTTTTTCAGCTGTTCCTTCAAACACTAGTGCTTAGGAAATCTATTGGAGGCAGAAGCAGTCAAGGGTAGCCTAGGGTTAGGTTTAGGCTTAGGGTTAGGGTTAGGGTATGGCTTAGGGTAGGGGTTCGGGGAGGGGTTCGGGTACGGCGTAGGGTATGGGTTAGGGTTAGGGTTAGGGTTAGTGTTAGGGTTAGGGCTCGGTTTAGGGTACGGGTTAGGATTAGGGTACGTGTTAGGGTTAGGGTAGGGGTTAGGGTTAGGGTACGCATTAGGGTTAGGGTAGTTATTAAACCTATCCCACTCTCTAGATACCTCTTAGCACGTAAAGGAATATTATTTGGGGGTCCAGCCATGGAGAAGAGTTTAGACACTAGGATAAGATAAGGAACACACCCATTATAAAGAAATCACATTAGGATTCTCTTTTTAAGCTGTTCCTTAAAACACTAGTGCTTAGGAAATCTATTGGAGGCAGAAGCAGTAAAGGGTAGCCTAGGGTTAGGGTACGGCTTAGGGTACGGCTTAGGGTACGGCTTAGGGTACGGCTTAGGGTACGGGTTCGGGGAGGGGTTCGGGTACGGCGTAGGGTATGGGTTAGGGTTAGGTTTAGGGTTAGTGTTAGGGTTAGGGCTCGATTTAGGGTACGGGTTAGGATTAGGGTACGTGTTAGGGTTATGGTAGGGGTTAGGATTAGGGTACGCGTTAGGGTTAGGGTAGTTATTAAACCTATCCCACTCTCTAGATACCCCTTAGCACGTAAAGGAATATTATTTGGGGGTCCAGCCATGGAGAAGAGTTTAGACACTAGGATAAGATAAGGAACACACCCATTATAAAGAAATCACATTAGGATTCTCTTTTTCAGCTGTTCCTTAAAACACTAGTGCTTAGGAAATCTATTGGAGGCAGAAGCAGTCAAGGGTAGCCTAGGGTTAGGGTTAGGCTTAGGGTTAGGCTTAGGGTACGGCTTAGGGTACGGGTTCGGGGAGGGGTTCGGGTACGGCGTAGGGTATGGGTTAGGGTTAGGGTTAGTGTTAGGATTAGGGCTTGGTTTAGGATACGGGTTAGGATTAGGCTACGTGTTAGGGTTAGGGTAGGGGTTACGGTTAGGGTACGCGTTAGGGTTAGGGTAGTTATTAAACCTCTCCCACTCTCTAGATACCCCTTAGCACATAAAGGAATATTACTTGGGGGTCCAGCCATGGAGAAGAGTTTAGACACTAGGATAAGATAAGGAACACACCCATTATAAAGAAATCACATTAGGATTCTCTTTTTAAGCTGTTCCTTAAAACACTAGTGCTTAGGAAATCTATTGGAGGCAGAAGCAGTCAAGGGTAGCCTTGGGTTAGGGTTAGGCTTAGGGTTAGGGTTAGGGTACGGCTTAGGGTACGGGTTCGGGGAGGGCTTCGGGTACGGCGTAGGGTATGGGTTAGGGTTAGGGCTAGGGTTAGTGTTAGGGTTAGGGCTCGGTTTAGGGTACGGGTTAGGATTAGGGTACGTGTTAGGGTTAGGGTAGGGGTTAGGGTACGCGTTAGTGTTAGGGTAGTTATTAAACCTATCCCACTCTCTAGATACCCCTTAGCACGTAAAGGAATATTATTTGGGGGTCCAGCCATGGAGAAGAGTTTAGACACTAGGATAAGATAAGGAACACACCCATTATAAAGAAATCACATTAGGATTCTCTTTTTAAGCTGTTCCTTAAAACACTAGTGCTTAGGAAATCTATTGGAGGCAGAAGCAGTCAAGGGTAGCCTAGGGTTAGGGTTAGGCTTAGGGTTAGGCTTAGGGTACGGCTTAGGGTACGGGTTTGGCGTAGGGTATGGTTTTGGGTTAGGGTTAGGCTTAGTGTTAGGGTTAGGGATCGGTTTAGGGTACGGGTTAGGATTAGGGTACGTGTTAGGGTTAGGGTAGGGGTTAGGGTGAGGGTACGCGTTAGTGTTAGGGTAGTTATTAAACCTATCCCACTCTCTAGATACCCCTTAGCACGTAAAGGAATATTATTTGGGGGTCCAGCCATGGAGAAGAGTTTAGACACTAGGATAAGATAAGGAACACACCCATTTAAAGAAATCACATTGGATTCTCTTTTTCAGCTGTTCCTTCAAACACTAGTGATTAGGAAATCTATTGGAGGCAGAAGCAGTCAAGGGTAGCCTAGGGTTAGGGTTAGGCTTAGGGTTAGGGTTAGGGTACGGCTTAGGGTAGGGGTTCGGGGAGGGGTTCGGGTACGGCGTAGGGTATGGGTTAGGGTTAGGGTTAGTGTTAGGGTTAGGGCTCGGTTTAGGGTACGGCTTAGGATTAGGGTAGGTGTTAGGGTTAGGGTAGGGGTTAGGGTTAGTGTACGCGTTAGTGTTAGGGTAGTTATTAAACCTATCCCACTCTCTAGATACCCCTTAGCACGTAAAGGAATATTATTTGGGGGTCCAGCCATGGAGAAGAGTTTAGACACTAGGTTAAGATAAGGAACACACCCATTATAAAGAAATCACATTAGGATTCTCTTTTTAAGCTGTTCCTTAAAAAGCTAGTTTTTAGGAAATCTATTGGAGGCAGAAGCAGTCAAGGGTAGCCTAGGGTTAGGGTTAGGCTTAGGGTTAGGGTTAGGGTACGGCTTAGGGTACGGGTTCGGGGTAGGGGTTCGGGTACGGCGTAGGGTATGGGTTAGGTTAGGGTTAGGGTTAGTGTTAGGGTTAGGGCTCGGTTTAGGGTACGGGTTAGGATTAGGGTACGTGTTAGGGTTAGGGTAGGGGTTAGGGTTAGGGTACGCATTAGGGTTAGGGTAGTTATTAAACCTATCCCACTCTCTAGATACCTCTTAGCACGTGAAGAAATATTATTTGGGGGTCCAGCCATGGAGAAGAGTTTAGACACTAGGATAAGATAAGGAACACACCCATTATACAGAAATCACATTAGGATTCTCTTTTTCAGCTGTTCCTTAAAACACTAGTGCTTAGGAAATCTATTGGAGGCAGAAGCAGTCAAGGGTTGCCTAGGGTTAGGGTTAGGCTTAGGGTTAGGCTTAGGGTACGGCTTAGGGTACGGGTTCGGGGAGGGGTTCGGGTACGGTGTAGGGTATGGGTTAGGGTTAGGGTTAGTGTTAGGGTTAGGGCTCGGTTTAGGGTACGGGTTAGGATTAGGGTACGTGTTAGGGTTAGGGTAGGGGTTAGGGTTAGGCTACGCGTTAGGGTTAGGGTAGTTAGTAAACCTATCCCACTGTCTAGATACCCCTTAGCACGTAAAGGAATATTATTAGGGGGTCCAGCCATGGAGAAGAGTTTAGATACTAGGATAAGATAAGGAACACACCCATTATAAAGAAATCACATTAGGATTCTCTTTTTAAGCCGTTCCTTAAAACACTAGTGCTTAGAAAGTCTATTGGAGGCAGAAGCAGTCAAGGGTAGCGTAGGGTTAGTGTTAGGCTTAGGGTTAGGCTTAGGGTACGGCTTAGGGTACGGGTTCGGGGAGGGGTTCGGGTACGGCGTAGGGTATGGGTTAGGGTTAGGGTTAGTGTTAGAATTAGGGCTTGGTTTAGGATACGGGTTAGGATTAGGCTACGTGTTAGGGTTAGGGTAGGGGTTACGGTTAGGGTACGCGTTAGGGTTAGGGTAGTTATTAAACCTCTCCCACTCTCCAGATACCCCTTAGCACATAAAGGAATATTACTTGGGGGTCCAGCCATGGAGAAGAGTTTAGACACTAGGATAAGATAAGGAACACACCCATTATAAAGAAATCACATTAGGATTCTCTTTTTAAGCTGTTCCTTAAAACACTAGTGCTTAGGAAATCTATTGGAGGCAGAAGCAGTCAAGGGTAGCCTTGGGTTAGGGTTAGGCTTAGGGTTAGGGTTAGGGTACGTCTTAGGGTACGGGTTCGGGGAGGGCTTCGGGTACGGCGTAGGGTATGGGTTAGGGTTAGGGCTAGGGTTAGTGTTAGGGTTAGGGCTCGGTTCAGGGTACGGGTCAGGATTAGGGTACGTGTTAGGGTTAGGGTAGGGGTTAGGGTACGCGTTAGTGTTAGGGTAGTTATTAAACCTATCCCACTCTCTAGATACCCCTTAGCACGTAAAGGAATATTATTTGGGGGTCCAGCCATGGAGAAGAGTTTAGACACTAGGATAAGATAAGGAACACACCCATTATAAAGAAATCACATTAGGATTCTCTTTTTAAGCTGTTCCTTAAAACACTAGTGCTTAGGAAATCTATTGGAGGCAGAAGCAGTCAAGGGTAGCCTAGGGTTAGGGTTAGGCTTAGGGTTAGGGTTAGGGTACGGCTTAGGGTAGGGGTTCGGGGAGGGGTTCGGGTACGGCGTAGGGTATGGGTTAGGGTTAGGGTTAGTGTTAGGGTTAGGGCTCGGTTTAGGGTACGGCTTAGGATTAGGGTAGGTGTTAGGGTTAGGGTAGGGGTTAGGGTTAGTGTACGCGTTAGTGTTAGGGTAGTTATTAAACCTATCCCACTCTCTAGATACCCCTTAGCACGTAAAGGAATATTATTTGGGGGTCCAGCCATGGAGAAGAGTTTAGACACTAGGATAAGATAAGGAACACACCCATTATAAAGAAATCACATTAGGATTCTCTTTTTAAGCTGTTCCTTAAAACGCTAGTTCTTAGGAAATCTATTGGAGGCAGAAGCAGTCAAGGGTAGCCTAGGGTTAGGGTTAGGCTTAGGGTTAGGGTTAGGGTACGGCGTAGGGTACGGGTTCGGGGTAGGCGTTCGGGTACGGCGTAGGGTATGGGTTAGGTTAGGGTTAGGGTTAGTGTTAGGGTTAGGGCTCGGTTTAGGGTACGGGTTAGGATTAGGGTACGTGTTAGGGTTAGGGTAGGGGTTAGGGTTAGGGTACGCATTAGGGTTAGGGTAGTTATTAAACCTATCCCACTCTCTAGATACCTCTTAGCACGTAAAGGAATATTATTTGGGGGTCCAGCCATGGAGAAGAGTTTAGACACTAGGATAAGATAAGGAACACACCCATTATAAAGAAATCACATTAGGATTCTCTTTTTAAGCTGTTCCTTAAAACACTAGTGCTTAGGAAATCTATTGGAGGCAGAAGCAGTCAAGGGTAGCCTAGGGTTAGGGTTAGGCTTAGGGTTAGGCTTAGGGTACGGCTTAGGGTACGGGTTCGGCGTAGGGTATGGTTTTGGGTTAGGGTTAGGGTTAGTGTTAGGGCTAGGGATCGGTTTAGGGTACGGGTTAGGATTAGGGTACGTGTTAGGGTTAGGGTAGGGGTTAGGGTGAGGGTACGCGTTAGTGTTAGGGTAGTTATTAAACCTATCCCACTCTCTACATACCCCTTAGCACGTAAAGGAATATTATTTGGGGGTCCAGCCATGGAGAAGAGTTTAGACACTAGGATAAGATAAGGAACACACCCATTATAAAGAAATCACATTAGGATTCTATTTTTAAGCTGTTCCTTCAAACACTAGTGCTTAGGAAATCTATTGGAGGGAGAAGCAGTCAAGGGTAGCCTAGGGTTAGGGTTAGGCTTAGGGTTAGGGTTACTGTACGGCTTAGGTTACGGATTCGGGGAGGGGTTCGCGTACGGCGTAGGGTATGGGTTAGGGTTAGGGTTAGGGTTAGTGTTAGGGTTAGGGCTCGGTTTAGGGTACGGGTTAGGATTAGGGTACGTGTTAGGGTTAGGGTAGGGGTTAGGGTTAGGGAACCCGTTAGGGTTAGGGTAGTTATTAAACATATCCCTCTCTCTAGATACCCCTTAGCACGTAAAGGAATATTATTAGGGCGTCCAGCCATGGAGAAGAATTTAGACACTAGGATAAGATAAGGAACACACCCATTATAAAGAAATCACATTAGGATTCTCTTTTTAAGCTGTTCCTTAAAACACTAGTGCTTAGGAAATCTATTGGAGGCAGAAGCAGTCAAGGGTAGCCTAGGGTTAGGGTTAGGCTTAGAGTTAGGCTTAGGGTACGGCTTAGCGTACGGGTTTGGGGAGGGGTTCGGGTACGGCGTAGGGTATGGGTTAGGGTTAGGGTTAGTGTTAGTGTTAGGGTTAGGGCTCGGTTTAGGGTACGGGTTAGGATTAGGGTACGTGTTAGTGTTAGGGTAGGGGTTAGGGTTAGAGTACGCATTAGGGTTAGAGTAGTTATTAAACCTATCCCACTCTCTAGATACCCCTTAGCGCGTAAGGCAATATTATTTGGGGGTGCAGCCATGGAGAAGAGTTTAGACACTAGGATAAGATAAGGAACCCACCCATTATAAAGAAATCACATTAGGATTCTCTTTTTAAGCTGTTCCTTAAAACACTAATGCTTAGGAAATCTATTGGAGGCAGAAGCAGTCAAGGGTAGCCTAGGGTTAGGGTTAGGCTTAGGGTTAGGCTTAGGGTACGGCTTAGGGTAGGGGTTCGGGGAGGGGTGTGGGTACGGCGTAGGGTATGGGTTAGGGTTAGGGTTAGGGTTAGTGTTAGGGTTAGGGCTCGGTTTAGGGTACGGGTTAGGATTAGGGTACGTGTTAGGGTTAGGGTAGGGGTTAGGGTTAGGTTACGCGTTAGGGCTAGGGTAGTTAGTAAACCTATCCCACTATCTAGCTCCCCCTTAGCACGTAAAGGAATATTATTTGGGGGTCCAGCCATGGAGAAGAGTTTAGACACTAGGATAAGATAAGGAACACACCCATTATAAAGAAATCACATTAGGATTCTCTTTTTAAGCTGTTCCTTAAAACACTACTGCTTAGGAAATCAATTGGAGGCAGAAGCAGTCAAGGGTAGCCTAGGGTTAGGGTTAGGCTTAGGGTTAGGTTTAGGGTATGGCTTAGGGTACGGGTTCGGGGAGGGGTGCGGGTATGGCGTAGGGTATGGGTTAGGGTTAGGGTTAGGGTTAGTGTTAGGGTTAGGGCTCGGTTTAGGGTACGGGTTAGGATTAGGGTACGTGTTAGGGTTAGGGTAGGGGTTAGGGTTAGGGTACGCGTTAGGGTTAGGGTAGTTATTAAACCTATCCCACTCTCTAGATACCCCTTAGCACGTAAAGGAATATTATTTGAGGGTCCAGCCATGGAGAAGTGTTTAGACACTAGGATAAGATAAGGAACACACCCATTATAAAGAAATCACATTGGGATTCTCTTTTTAAGCTGTTCCTTAAAACACTAGTGCTTAGGAAATCTATTGGAGGCAGAAGCAGTCAAGGGTAGCCTAGGGTTAGGGTTAGGCTTAGGGTTAGGCTTAGGGTACGGCTTAGTGTACGGGTTTGCGGAGGGTTTCGGGTACGGCGTAGGGTATGGGTTAGGGTTAGGGTTAGGGTTAGTGTTAGGGTTAGGGCTCGGTTTAGGGTACGGTTAGGATTAGGGTACGTGTTAGGGTAGGGGTTAGGGTTAGGGTACGCGTTAGGGTTAGGGTAGTTATTAAACCTATCCCACTCTCTAGATACCCCTTAGCACGTAAAGGAATATTATTTGGGGGTCCAGCCATGGAGAAGAGTTTAGACACTAGGATAAGATAAGGAACACACTCATTATAAAGAAATCACATTAGGATTCTCTTTTTAAGCTGTTCCTTAAAACACTAGTGCTTAGGAAATCTATTGGAGGCAGAAGCAGTCAAGGGTAGCCTAGGGTTAGGGTTAGGCTTAGGGTTAGGGTTAGGGTACGGCTTAAGGTACGGGTTCGGGGAGGGGTTCGGGTATGGCGTAGGGTATGGGTTAGGGTTAGGGTTAGGGTTAGTGTTAGGGTTAGGGCTCGGTTTAGGGTACGGGTTAGGATTAGGGTACGTGTTAGGGTTAGGGTAGGGGTTAGGGTTAGGGTACGCGTTAGGGTTAGGGTAGTTATTAAACCTATCCCACTCTCTAGATACCCCTTAGCACGTAAAGGAATATTATTTGAGGGTCCAGCCATGGAGAAGTGTTTAGACACTAGGATAAGATAAGGAACACACCCATTATAAAGAAATCACATTGGGATTCTCTTTTTAAGCTGTTCCTTAAAACACTAGTGCTTAGGAAATCTATTGGAGGCAGAAGCAGTCAAGGGTAGCCTAGGGTTAGGGTTAGGCTTAGGGTTAGTCTTAGGGTACGGCTTAGTGTACGGGTTTGCGGAGGGTTTCGGGTACGGCGTAGGGTATGGGTTAGGGTTAGGGTTAGGGTTAGTGTTAGGGTTAGGGCTCGGTTTAGGGTACGGTTAGGATTAGGGTACGTGTTAGGATTAGGGTAGGGGTTAGGGTTAGGGTACGCGACAGGGTTAGGGTAGTTAGTAAACCTATCCCACTCTCTAGATACCCCTTAGCACGTAAAGGAATATTATTTGGGGGTCCAGCCATGGAGAAGAATTTAGACACTAGGATAAGATAAGGAACACACCCATTATAAAGAAATCACATTAGGATTCTCTTTTTAAGCTGTTGCTTAAAACACTAGTGCTTAGAAAATCTATTGGAGGCAGAAGCAGTCAAGGGTAGCCTAGGGTTAGTGTTAGGCTTAGGGTTAAGCTTAGGGTACGGCTTAGGGTACGGGTTTGGGGAGGGGTTCGTGTACGGCGTAGGGTATGGGTTAGGGTTAGGGTTAGTGTTAGTGTTAGGGTTAGGGCTCGGTTTAGGGTACGGGTTAGGATTAGGGTACGTGTTAGTGTTAGGGTAGGGGTTAGGGTTAGAGTACGCATTAGGGTTAGGGTAGTTATTAAACCTATCCCACTCTCTAGATACCCCTTAGCACGTAAGGCAATATTATTTGGGGGTGCAGCCATGGAGAAGAGTTTAGACACTAGGATAAGATAAGGAACACACCCATTATAAAGAAATCACATTAGGATTCTCTTTTTAAGCTGTTCCTTAAAACACTAGTGCTTAGGAAATCTATTGGAGGCAGGAGCAGTCAAGGGTAGCCTAGGGTTAGGTTTAGGCTTAGGGTTAGGCTTAGGGTATGGCTTAGGGTACGGGTTCGGGGAGGGGTGCGGGTACGGCGTAGGGTATGGGTTAGGGTTAGGGTTAGGGTTAGTGTTAGGGTTAGGGCTCGGTTTAGGGTACGGGTTAGGATTAGGGTACGTGTTAGGGTTAGGGTAGGGGTTAGGGTTAGGGTACGCGTTAGGGTTAGGGTAGTTATTAAACCTATCCCACTCTCTAGATACCCCTTAGCACGTAAAGGAATATTATTAGAGGGTCCAGCCATGGAGAAGAGTTTAGACACTAGGATAAGATAAATAACACACCCATTATAAAGAAATCACATTAGGATTCTCTTTTTAAGCTGTTCCTTAAAACACTAGTGCTTAGGAAATCTATTGGAGGCAGAAGCAGTCAAGGGTAGCCTAGGTTTAGGGTTAGGCTTAGGGTACGGCTTAGGGTACGGGTTCGGGGAGGGGTGTGGGTACGGCGTAGGGTATGGGTTAGGGTTAGGGTTAGGGTTAGTGTTAAGGTTAGGGCTCGGTTTAGGGTACGGGTTAGTATTAGGGTACGTGTTAGGCTTAGGGTAGGGGTTAGGGTTAGGGTACGCGTTAGGGTTAGGGTAGTTATTAAACCTATCCCACTCTCTAGATACCCCTTAGCACGTAAATGAATATTATTTGGGGGTCCAGCCATGGAGAAGAGTTTAGACACTAGGATAAGATAAGGAACACACCCATTATAAAGAAATCACATTAGGATTCTCTTTTTAAGCTGTTCCTTAAAACACTAGTGCTTAGGAAATCTATTGGAGGCAGAAGCAGTCAAGGGTAGCCTAGGGTTAGGGTTAGGCTTAGGGTTAGGCTTAGGGTACGGCTTAGGGTACGGGTTCGGCGTAGGGTATGGTTTTGGGTTAGGGTTAGGGTTAGTGTTAGGGCTAGGGATCGGTTTAGGGTACGGGTTAGGATTAGGGTACGTGTTAGGGTTAGGGTAGGGGTTAGGGTGAGGGTACGCGTTAGTGTTAGGGTAGTTATTAAACCTATCCCACTCTCTAGATACCCCTTAGCACGTAAAGGAATATTATTTGTGGGTCCAGCCATGGAGAAGAGTTTAGACACTAGGATAAGATAAGGAACACACCCATTATAAAGAAATCACATTAGGATTCTCTTTTTCAGCTGTTCCTTCAAACACTAGTGCTTAGGAAATCTATTGGAGGCAGAAGCAGTCAAGGGTAGCCTAGGGTTAGGTTTAGGCTTAGGGTTAGGGTTAGGGTATGGCTTAGGGTAGGGGTTCGGGGAGGGGTTCGGGTACGGCGTAGGGTATGGGTTAGGGTTAGGGTTAGGGTTAGTGTTAGGGTTAGGGCTCGGTTTAGGGTACGGGTTAGGATTAGGGTACGTGTTAGGGTTAGGGTAGGGGTTAGGGTTAGGGTACGCATTAGGGTTAGGGTAGTTATTAAACCTATCCCACTCTCTAGATACCTCTTAGCACGTAAAGGAATATTATTTGGGGGTCCAGCCATGGAGAAGAGTTTAGACACTAGGATAAGATAAGGAACACACCCATTATAAAGAAATCACATTAGGATTCTCTTTTTAAGCTGTTCCTTAAAACACTAGTGCTTAGGAAATCTATTGGAGGCAGAAGCAGTAAAGGGTAGCCTAGGGTTAGGGTTAGGCTTAGGGTTAGGCTTAGGGTACGGCTTAGGGTACGGGTTCGGGGAGGGGTTCGGGTACGGCGTAGGGTATGGGTTAGGGTTAGGTTTAGGGTTAGTGTTAGGGTTAGGGCTCGGTTTAGGGTACGGGTTAAGATTAGGGTACGTGTTAGGGTTAGGGTAGGGGTTAGGGTTAGGGTACGCGTTAGGGTTAGGGTAGTTATTAAACCTATCCCACTCTCTAGATACCCCTTAGCACGTAAAGGAATATTAGTTGGGGGTCCAGCCATGGAGAAGAGTTTAGACACTAGGGTAAGATAAGGAACACACCCATTATAAAGAAATCACATTAGGATTCTCTTTTTAAGCTGTTCCTTAAAACACTAGTGCTTAGGAAATCTATTGGAGGCAGAAGCAGTCAAGGGTAGCCTAGGGTTAGGGTTAGGCTTAGGGTTAGGCTTAGGGTACGGCTTAGGGTACGGGTTCGGGGTGGAGTTCGGGTACGGCGTAGGGTATGGGTTAGGGTTAGGGTTAGGGTTAGTGTTAGGGTTAGGGCTCGGTTTAGGGTACGGGTTAGGATTAGGGTACGTGTTAGGGTTAGGGTAGGGGTTAGGGTTAGGCTACGCGTTAGGGTTAGGGTAGTTAGTAAACCGATACCACTCTCTAGATACCCCTTAGCACGTAAAGGAATATTATTTGTGGGTCCAGCCATGGAGAAGAGTTTAGACACTAGGATAAGATAAGGAACACACCCATTATAAAGAAATCACATTAGGATTCTATTTTTAAGCTGTTCCTTCAAACACTAGTGCTTAGGAAATCTATTGGAGGCAGAAGCAGTCAAGGGTAGCCTAGGGTTAGGGTTAGGCTTAGGGTTAGGGGTATTGTACGGCTTAGGTTACGGATTCGGGGAGGGGTTCGGGTACGGCGTAGGGTATGGGTTAGGGTTAGTTTTAGGGTTAGGGCTCGGTTTAGGGTACGGGTTAGGATTAGGGTACATGTTAGGGTTAGGGTAGGGGTTAGGGTTAGGGAACGCGTTAGGGTTAGGGTAGTTATTAAACCTATCCCACTCTGTAGATACCCCTTAGCACGTAAAGGAATATTATTAGGGGGTCCAGCCATGGAGAAGAGTTTAGACACAAGGATAAGATAAGGAACACACCCATTATAAAGAAATCACATTAGGATTCTCTTTTTAAGCCGTTCCTTAAAACACTAGTGCTTAGAAAGTCTATTGGAGGCAGAAGCAGTCAAGGGTAGCCTAGGGTTAGGGTTAGGCTTAGGGTTAGGCTTAGGGTACGGCTTAGGGTACGGGTTCGGGGAGGGGTTCGGGTACGGCGTAGGGTATGGTTTAGGGTTAGGGTTAGTGTTAGGATTAGGGCTTGGTTTAGGATACGGGTTAGGTTTAGGCTACGTGTTAGGGTTAGGGTAGGGGTTACGGTTAGGGTACGCGTTAGGGTTAGGGTAGTTATTAAACCTATCCCACTCTCTAGATACCCCTTAGCACATAAAGGAATATTACTTGGGGGTCCAGCCATGGAGAAGAGTTTAGACACTAGGATAAGATAAGGAACACACCCATTATAAAGAAATCACATTAGGATTCTCTTTTTAAGCTGTTCCTTAAAACACTAGTGCTTAGGAAATGTATTGGAGGCAGAAGCAGTCAAGGGTAGCCTTGGGTTAGGGTTAGGCTTAGGGTTAGGGTTAGGGTACGGCTTAGGGTACGGGTTCGGGGAGGGCTTCGGGTACGGCGTAGGGTATGGGTTAGGGTTAGGTTTAGGGTTAGTGTTAGGGTTAGGGCTCGGTTCAGGGTACGGGTTAGGATTAGGGTACGTGTTAGGGTTAGGGTAGGGGTTAGGGTTAGGGTACGCGTTAGGGTTAGGGTAGTTATTAAACCTATCCCACTCTCTAGATACCCCTTAGCACGTAAAGGAATATTATTTGGGGGTCCAGACATGGAGAAGAGTTTAGACACTAGGATAAGATAAGGAACGCACCCATTATAAAGAAATCACATTAGGATTCTCTTTTTAAGCTGTTCCTTAAAACACTAGTGCTTAGGAAATCTATTGGAGGCAGAAGCAGTCAAGGGTAGCCTAGGGTTAGGGTTAGGCTTATGGTTAGGCTTAGGGTACGGCTTAGGGTACGGGTTCGGCGTAGGGTATGGTTTTGGGTTAGGGTTAGGGTTAGTGTTAGGGTTAGGGATCGGTTTAGGGTACGGGTTAGGATTAGGGTACGTGTTAGGGTTAGGGTAGGGGTTAGGGTGAGGGTACGCGTTAGTGTTAGGGTAGTTATTAAACCTATCCCACTCTCTAGATACCCCTTAGCACGTAAAGGAATATTATTTGGGGGTCCAGCCATGGAGAAGAGTTTAGACACTAGGATAAGATAAGGAACACACCCATTATAAAGAAATCACATTAGGATTCTCTTTTTCAGCTGTTCCTTCAAACACTAGTGCTTAGGAAATCTATTGGAGGCAGAAGCAGTCAAGGGTAGCCTAGGGTTAGGTTTAGGCTTAGGGTTAGGGTTAGGGTATGGCTTAGGGTAGGGGTTCGGGGAGGGGTTCGGGTACGGCGTAGGGTATGGGTTAGGGTTAGGGTTAGGGTTAGTGTTAGGGTTAGGGCTCGGTTTAGGGTACGGGTTAGGATTAGGGTACGTGTTAGGGTTAGGGTAGGGGTTAGGGTTAGGGTACGCATTAGGGTTAGGGTAGTTATTAAACCTATCCCACTCTCTAGATACCTCTTAGCACGTAAAGGAATATTATTTGGGGGTCCAGCCATGGAGAAGAGTTTAGACACTAGGATAAGATAAGGAACACACCCATTATAAAGAAATCACATTAGGATTCTCTTTTTAAGCTGTTCCTTAAAACACTAGTGCTTAGGAAATCTATTGGAGGCAGAAGCAGTAAAGGGTAGCCTAGGGTTAGGGTTAGGCTTAGGGTACGGCTTAGGGTACGGCTTAGGGAACGGGTTCGGGGAGGGGTTCGGGTACGGCGTAGGGTATGGGTTAGGGTTAGGTTTAGGGTTAATGTTAGGGTTAGGGCTCGGTTTAGGGTACGGGTTAGGATTAGGGTACGTGTTAGGGTTATGGTAGGGGTTAGGATTAGGGTACGCGTTAGGGTTAGGGTAGTTATTAAACCTATCCCACTCTCTAGATACCCCTTAGCACGTAAAGGAATATTATTTGTGGGTCCAGCCATGGAGAAGAGTTTAGACACTAGGATAAGATAAGGAACACACCCATTATAAAGAAATCACATTAGGATTCTCTTTTTCAGCTGTTCCTTCAAACACTAGTGCTTAGGAAATCTATTGGAGGCAGAAGCAGTCAAGGGTAGCGTAGGGTTAGGGTTAGGCTTAGGGTTAGGCTTAGGGTACGGCTTAGGGTACGGGTTCGGGGAGGGGTTCGGGTACGGCGTAGGGAATGGGTTAGGGTTAGGTTTAGGGTTAGTGTTAGGGTTAGGGCTCGGTTTAGGGTACGGGTTAGGATTAGGGTACGTGTTAGGGTTAGGGTACGCTTTAGGGTTAGGGTAGTTATTAAACCTATCCCACTCTCTACATACCCCTTAGAACGTAAAGGAATATTATTTGGGGGTCCAGCCATGGAGAAGAGTTTAGACACTAGGATAAGATAAGGAACACACCCATTATAAAGAAATCACATTAGGATTCTCTTTTTAAGCTGTTCCTTAAAACACTAGTGCTTAGGAAATCTATTGGAGGCAGAAGCAGTCAAGGGTAGCCTAGGGTTAGGGTTAGGATTAGGGTTAGGCTTAGGGTACGGCTTAGGGTACGGGTTCGGCGTAGGGTATGGTTTTGGGTTAGGGTTAGGGTTAGTGTTAGGGTTAGGGATCGGTTTAGGGTACGGGTTAGGATTAGGGTACGTGTTAGGGTTAGGGTAGGGGTTAGGGTTAGGGTACGTGTTAGTGTTAGGGTAGTTATTAAACCTATCCCACTCTCTAGATACCCCTTAGCACGTAAAGGAATATTATTTGGGGGTCCAGCCATGGAGAAGAGTTTAGACACTAGGATAAGATAAGGAACACACCCATTATAAAGAAATCACATTAGGATTCTCTTTTTCAGCTGTTCCTTAAAACACTAGTGCTTAGGAAATCTATTGGAGGCAGAAGCAGTCAAGGGTAGCCTAGGGTTAGGGTTAGGCTTAGGGTTAGGCTTAGGGTAGGGGTTCGGGGAGGGGTTCGCGTACGGCGTAGGGTATGGGTTAGGGTTAGGGTTAGTGTTAGGGTTAGGGCTCGGTTTAGGGTACGGCTTAGGATTAGGTTACGTGTTAGGGTTAGGGTAGGGGTTAGGGTTAGGGTACGCGTTAGGGTTAGGGTAGTTATTAAACCTATCCCACTCTCTAGATACCCCTTAGCACGTAAAGGAATATTATTTGGGGGTCCAGCCATGGAGAAGAGTTTAGACACTAGGATAAGATAAGGAACACACCCATTATAAAGAAATCACATTAGGATTCTCATTTTAAGCCGTTCCTTCAAACACTAGGGCTTAGGAAACCTATTGGAGGCAGAAGCAGTCAAGGGTAGCGTAGGGTTAGGGTTAGGCTTAGGGTTAGGCTTAGGGTACGGCTTAGGGTACGGGTTCGGGGAGGGGTTCGGGTACGGCGTATGGTATGGGTTAGGGTTAGGGTTAGGGTTAGTGTTAGGATTAGGGCTTCGTTTAGGGTACGGGTTAGGATTAGGATACGTGTTAGGGTTAGGGTAGGGGTTAGGGTTAGGGTACGCGTTAGGGTTAGGGTAGTTATTAAACCTATCCCACTCTCTACATACCCCTTAGAACGTAAAGGAATATTATTTGGAGGTCCAGCCATGGAGAAGAGTTTAGACACTAGGATAAGATAAGGAACACACCCATTATAAAGAAATCACATTAGGATTCTCTTTTTCAGCTGTTCCTTCAAACACTAGTGCTTAGGAAATCTATTGGAGGCAGAAGCAGTCAAGGGTAGCCTAGGGTTAGGATTAGGCTTAGGGTTAGGGTTAGGGTATGGATTAGGGTAGGGGTTCGGGGAGGGGTTCGGGTGCGGCGTAGGGTATGGGTTAGGGTTAGGGTTAGGGTTAGGGTTAGTGTTAGGGTTAGGGCTCGGTTTAGGGTACGGGTTAGGATTAGGGTACGTGTTAGGGTTAGGGTAGGGGTTAGGGTTAGGGTACGCCTTAGGGTTAGGGTAGTTATTAAACCTATCCCACTCTCTAGATACCTCTTAGCACGTAAATGAATATTATTTGGGGGTCCAGCCATGGAGAAGAGTTTAGACACTAGGATAAGATAAGGAACACACCCATTATAAAGAAATCACATTAGGATTCTCTTTTTAAGCTGTTCCTTAAAACACTAGTGCTTAGGAAATCTATTGGAGGCAGAAGCAGTAAAGGGTAGCCTAGGGTTAGGGTTAGGCTTAGGGTACGGCTTAGGGTACGGCTTAGGGAACGGGTTCGGGGAGGGGTTCGGGTACGGCGTAGGGTATGGGTTAGGGTTAGGTTTAGGGTTAGTGTTAGGGTTAGGGCTCGGTTTAGGGTACGGGTTAGGATTAGGGTACGTGTTAGGGTTATGGTAGGGGTTAGGATTAGGGTACGCGTTAGGGTTAGGGTAGTTATTAAACCTATCCCACTCTCTAGATACCCCTTAGCACGTAAAGGAATATTATTTGGGGGTCCAGCCATGGAGAAGAGTTTAGACACTAGGATAAGATAAGGAACACACCCATTATAAAGAAATCACATTAGGATTCTCTTTTTCAGCTGTTCCTTAAAACACTAGTGCTTAGGAAATCTATTGGAGGCAGAAGCAGTCAAGGGTAGCCTAGGGTTAGGGTTAGGCTTAGGGTTAGGCTTAGGGTACGGCTTAGGGTACGGGTTCGGGGAGGGGTTCGGGTACGGCGTAGGGTATGGGTTAGGGTTAGGGTTAGTGTTAGGGTTAGGGCTCGGTTTAGGGTACGGGTTAGGATTAGGGTACGTGTTAGGGTTAGGGTAGGGGTTAGGGTTAGGCTACGCGTTAGGGTTAGGGTAGTTAGTAAACCTATCCCACTCTCTAGATACCCCTTAGCACGTAAAGGAATATTATTTGTGGTCCAGCCATGGAGAAGAGTTTAGACACTAGGATAAGATAAGGAACACACCCAGTATAAAGAAATCACATTAGGATTCTATTTTTAAGCTGTTCCTTCAAACACTAGTGCTTAGGAAATCTATTGGAGGCAGAAGCAGTCAAGGGTAGCCTAGGGTTAGGGTTAGGCTTAGGGTTAGGGGTATTGTAAGGCTTAGGTTACGGATTCGGGGAGGGGTTCGGGTACGGCGTAGGGTATGGGTTAGGGTTAGTTTTAGGGTTAGGGCTCGGTTTAGGGTACGGGTTAGGATTAGGGTACATGTTAGGGTTAGGGTAGGGGTTAGGGTTAGGGAACGCGTTAGGGTTAGGGTAGTTATTAAACCTATCCCACTCTGTAGATACCCCTTAGCACGTAAGGCAATATTATTTGGGGGTGCAGCCATGGAGAAGAGTTTAGACACTAGGATAAGATAAGGAACACACCCATTATAAAGAAATCACATTAGGATTCTCTTTTTAAGCTGTTCCTTAAAACACTAGTGCTTAGGAAATCTATTGGAGGCAGAAGCAGTGAAGGGTAGCCTAGGGTTAGGGTTAGGCTTAGGGTTAGGCTTAGGGTACGGCTTAGGGTACGGGTTCGGGGAGGGGTTCGGGTACGGCGTAGGGTATGGGTTAGGGTTAGGTTTAGGGTTAGTGTTAGGGTTAGGGCTCGGTTTAGGGTACGGGTTAGGATTAGGGTACGTGTTAGGGTTAGGGTACGCTTTAGGTTTAGGGTAGTTATTAAACCTATCCCACTGTCTACATACCCCTTAGAACGTAAAGGAATATTATTTGGGGGTCCAGCCATGGAGAAGAGTTTAGACACTAGGATAAGATAAGGAACACACCCATTATAAAGAAATCACATTAGGATTCTCTTTTTAAGCTGTTCCTTAAAACACTAGTGCTTAGGAAATCTATTGGAGGCAGAAGCAGTCAAGGGTAGCCTAGGGTTAGGGTTAGGCTTAGGGTTAGGCTTAGGGTACGGCTTAGGGTACGGGTTCGGCGTAGGGTATGGTTTTGGGTTAGGGTTAGGGTTAGTGTTAGGGTTAGGGATCGGTTTAGGGTACGGGTTAGGATTAGGGTACGTGTTAGGGTTAGGGTAGGGGTTAGGGTTAGGGTACGTGTTAGTGTTAGGGTAGTTATTAAACCTATCCCACTCTCTAGATACCCCTTAGCACGTAAAGGAATATTATTTGGGGGTCCAGCCATGGAGAAGAGTTTAGACACTAGGATAAGATAAGGAACACACCCATTATAAAGAAATCACATTAGGATTCTCTTTTTCAGCTGTTCCTTAAAACACTAGTGCTTAGGAAATCTATTGGAGGCAGAAGCAGTCAAGGGTAGCCTAGGGTTAGGGTTAGGCTTAGGGTTAGGGTTAGGGTACGGCTTAGGGTAGGGGTTCGGGGAGGGGTTCGGGTACGGCGTAGGGTATGGGTTAGGGTTAGGGTTAGTGTTAGGGTTAGGATTAGGGCTCGGTTTAGGGTACGGCTTAGGATTAGGGTACGTGTTAGGGTTAGGGTAGGGGTTAGGGTTAGGGTACGCGTTAGGGTTAGGGTAGTTATTAAACCTATCCCACTCTCTACATACCCCTTAGAACGTAAAGGAATATTATTTGGGGGTCCAGCCATGGAGAAGAGTTTAGACACTAGGATAAGATAAGGAACACACCCATTATAAAGAAATCACATTAGGATTCTCTTTTTAAGCTGTTCCTTAAAACACTAGTGCTTAGGAAATCTATTGGAGGCAGAAGCAGTCAAGGGTAGCCTAGGGTTAGGTTTAGGCTTAGGGTTAGGCTTAGGGTACGGCTTAGGGTACGGGTTCGGCGTAGGGTATGGTTTTGGGTTAGGGTTAGGGTTAGTGTTAGGGCTAGGGATCGGTTTAGGGTACGGGTTAGGATTAGGGTACGTGTTAGGGTTAGGGTAGGGGTTAGGGTGAGGGTACGCGTTAGTGTTAGGGTAGTTATTAAACC
The DNA here is from genome assembly GCF_965194805.1 of Balaenoptera borealis. Classification (NCBI taxonomy): domain Eukaryota; kingdom Metazoa; phylum Chordata; class Mammalia; order Artiodactyla; family Balaenopteridae; genus Balaenoptera; species Balaenoptera borealis. The sequence goes on along the minus strand of NW_028122738.1, from coordinate 70,780 downwards.
TATCCCACTCTCTAGATACCCCTTAGCACGTAAAGGAATATTATTTGGGGGTCCAGCCATGGAGAAGAGTTTAGACACTAGGATAAGATAAGGAACACACCCATTATAAAGAAATCACATTAGGATTCTCTTTTTCAGCTGTTCCTTCAAACACTAGTGCTTAGGAAATCTATTGGAGGCAGAAGCAGTCAAGGGTAGCCTAGGGTTAGGATTAGGCTTAGGGTTAGGGTTAGGGTACGGCTTAGGGTAGGGGTTCGGGGAGGGGTTCGGGTACGGCGTAGGGTATGGGTTAGGGTTAGGGTTAGGGTTAGTGTTAGGGTTAGGGCTCGGTTTAGGGTACGGGTTAGGATTAGGGTACGTGTTAGGGTTAGGGTAGGGGTTAGGGTTAGGGTACGCATTAGGGTTAGGGTAGTTATTAAACCTATCCCACTCTCTAGATACCTCTTAGCACGTAAAGGAATATTATTTGGGGGTCCAGCCATGGAGAAGAGTTTAGACACTAGGATAAGATAAGGAACACACCCATTATAAAGAAATCACATTAGGATTCTCTTTTTAAGCTGTTCCTTAAAACACTAGTGCTTAGGAAATCTATTGGAGGCAGAAGCAGTAAAGGGTAGCCTAGGGTTAGGGTTAGGCTTAGGGTTAGGCTTAGGGTACGGCTTAGGGTACGGGTTCGGGGAGGGGTTCGGGTACGGCGTAGGGTATGGGTTAGGGTTAGGTTTAGGGTTAGTGTTAGGGTTAGGGCTCGGTTTAGGGTACGGGTTAGGATTAGGGTACGTGTTAGGGTTAGGGTAGGGGTTAGGGTTAGGGTACGCGTTAGGGTTAGGGTAGTTATTAAACCTATCCCACTCTCTAGATACCCCTTAGCACGTAAAGGAATATTAGTTGGGGGTCCAGCCATGGAGAAGAGTTTAGACACTAGGGTAAGATAAGGAACACACCCATTATAAAGAAATCACATTAGGATTCTCTTTTTCAGCTGTTCCTTAAAACACTAGTGCTTAGGAAATCTATTGGAGGCAGAAGCAGTCAAGGGTAGCCTAGGGTTAGGGTTAGGCTTAGGGTTAGGCTTAGGGTACGGCTTAGGGTACGGGTTCGGGGTGGAGTTCGGGTACGGCGTAGGGTATGGGTTAGGGTTAGGGTTAGGGTTAGTGTTAGGGTTAGGGCTCGGTTTAGGGTACGGGTTAGGATTAGGGTACGTGTTAGGGTTAGGGTAGGGGTTAGGGTTAGGCTACGCGTTAGGGTTAGGGTAGTTAGTAAACCGATACCACTCTCTAGATACCCCTTAGCACGTAAAGGAATATTATTTGTGGGTCCAGCCATGGAGAAGAGTTTAGACACTAGGATAAGATAAGGAACACACCCATTATAAAGAAATCACATTAGGATTCTATTTTTAAGCTGTTCCTTCAAACACTAGTGCTTAGGAAATCTATTGGAGGCAGAAGCAGTCAAGGGTAGCCTAGGGTTAGGGTTAGGCTTAGGGTTAGGGGTATTGTACGGCTTAGGTTACGGATTCGGGGAGGGGTTCGGGTACGGCGTAGGGTATGGGTTAGGGTTAGTTTTAGGGTTAGGGCTCGGTTTAGGGTACGGGTTAGGATTAGGGTACATGTTAGGGTTAGGGTAGGGGTTAGGGTTAGGGAACGCGTTAGGGTTAGGGTAGTTATTAAACCTATCCCACTCTGTAGATACCCCTTAGCACGTAAAGGAATATTATTAGGGGGTCCAGCCATGGAGAAGAGTTTAGACACAAGGATAAGATAAGGAACACACCCATTATAAAGAAATCACATTAGGATTCTCTTTTTAAGCCGTTCCTTAAAACACTAGTGCTTAGAAAGTCTATTGGAGGCAGAAGCAGTCAAGGGTAGCCTAGGGTTAGGGTTAGGCTTAGGGTTAGGCTTAGGGTACGGCTTAGGGTACGGGTTCGGGGAGGGGTTCGGGTACGGCGTAGGGTATGGTTTAGGGTTAGGGTTAGTGTTAGGATTAGGGCTTGGTTTAGGATACGGGTTAGGATTAGGCTACGTGTTAGGGTTAGGGTAGGGGTTACGGTTAGGGTACGCGTTAGGGTTAGGGTAGTTATTAAACCTATCCCACTCTCTAGATACCCCTTAGCACATAAAGGAATATTACTTGGGGGTCCAGCCATGGAGAAGAGTTTAGACACTAGGATAAGATAAGGAACACACCCATTATAAAGAAATCACATTAGGATTCTCTTTTTAAGCTGTTCCTTAAAACACTAGTGCTTAGGAAATGTATTGGAGGCAGAAGCAGTCAAGGGTAGCCTTGGGTTAGGGTTAGGCTTAGGGTTAGGGTTAGGGTACGGCTTAGGGTACGGGTTCGGGGAGGGCTTCGGGTACGGCGTAGGGTATGGGTTAGGGTTAGGGTTAGGGTTAGTGTTAGGGTTAGGGCTCGGTTCAGGGTACGGGTTAGGATTAGGGTACGTGTTAGGGTTAGGGTAGGGGTTAGGGTTAGGGTACGCGTTAGGGTTAGGGTAGTTATTAAACCTATCCCACTCTCTAGATACCCCTTAGCACGTAAAGGAATATTATTTGGGGGTCCAGACATGGAGAAGAGTTTAGACACTAGGATAAGATAAGGAACGCACCCATTATAAAGAAATCACATTAGGATTCTCTTTTTAAGCTGTTCCTTAAAACACTAGTGCTTAGGAAATCTATTGGAGGCAGAAGCAGTCAAGGGTAGCCTAGGGTTAGGGTTAGGCTTATGGTTAGGCTTAGGGTACGGCTTAGGGTACGGGTTCGGCGTAGGGTATGGTTTTGGGTTGGGGTTAGGGTTAGTGTTAGGGTTAGGGATCGGTTTAGGGTACGGGTTAGGATTAGGGTACGTGTTAGGGTTAGGGTAGGGGTTAGGGTGAGGGTACGCGTTAGTGTTAGGGTAGTTATTAAACCTATCCCACTCTCTAGATACCCCTTAGCACGTAAAGGAATATTATTTGGGGGTCCAGCCATGGAGAAGAGTTTAGACACTAGGATAAGATAAGGAACACACCCATTATAAAGAAATCACATTAGGATTCTCTTTTTCAGCTGTTCCTTCAAACACTAGTGCTTAGGAAATCTATTGGAGGCAGAAGCAGTCAAAGGTAGCCTAGGGTTAGGTTTAGGCTTAGGGTTAGGGTTAGGGTATGGCTTAGGGTAGGGGTTCGGGGAGGGGTTCGGGTACGGCGTAGGGTATGGGTTAGGGTTAGGGTTAGGGTTAGTGTTAGGGTTAGGGCTCGGTTTAGGGTACGGGTTAGGATTAGGGTACGTGTTAGGGTTAGGGTAGGGGTTAGGGTTAGGGTACGCATTAGGGTTAGGGTAGTTATTAAACCTATCCCACTCTCTAGATACCTCTTAGCACGTAAAGGAATATTATTTGGGGGTCCAGCCATGGAGAAGAGTTTAGACACTAGGATAAGATAAGGAACACACCCATTATAAAGAAATCACATTAGGATTCTCTTTTTAAGCTGTTCCTTAAAACACTAGTGCTTAGGAAATCTATTGGAGGCAGAAGCAGTAAAGGGTAGCCTAGGGTTAGGGTTAGGCTTAGGGTACGGCTTAGGGTACGGCTTAGGGAACGGGTTCGGGGAGGGGTTCGGGTACGGCGTAGGGTATGGGTTAGGGTTAGGTTTAGGGTTAATGTTAGGGTTAGGGCTCGGTTTAGGGTACGGGTTAGGATTAGGGTACGTGTTAGGGTTATGGTAGGGGTTAGGATTAGGGTACGCGTTAGGGTTAGGGTAGTTATTAAACCTATCCCACTCTCTAGATACCCCTTAGCACGTAAAGGAATATTATTTGTGGGTCCAGCCATGGAGAAGAGTTTAGACACTAGGATAAGATAAGGAACACACCCATTATAAAGAAATCACATTAGGATTCTCTTTTTCAGCTGTTCCTTCAAACACTAGTGCTTAGGAAATCTATTGGAGGCAGAAGCAGTCAAGGGTAGCGTAGGGTTAGGGTTAGGCTTAGGGTTAGGCTTAGGGTACGGCTTAGGGTACGGGTTCGGGGAGGGGTTCGGGTACGGCGTAGGGTATGGGTTAGGGTTAGGTTTAGGGTTAGTGTTAGGGTTAGGGCTCGGTTTAGGGTACGGGTTAGGATTAGGGTACGTGTTAGGGTTAGGGTACGCTTTAGGGTTAGGGTAGTTATTAAACCTATCCCACTCTCTACATACCCCTTAGAACGTAAAGGAATATTATTTGGGGGTCCAGCCATGGAGAAGAGTTTAGACACTAGGATAAGATAAGGAACACACCCATTATAAAGAAATCACATTAGGATTCTCTTTTTAAGCTGTTCCTTAAAACACTAGTGCTTAGGAAATCTATTGGAGGCAGAAGCAGTCAAGGGTAGCCTAGGGTTAGGGTTAGGATTAGGGTTAGGCTTAGGGTACGGCTTAGGGTACGGGTTCGGCGTAGGGTATGGTTTTGGGTTAGGGTTAGGGTTAGTGTTAGGGTTAGGGATCGGTTTAGGGTACGGGTTAGGATTAGGGTACGTGTTAGGGTTAGGGTAGGGGTTAGGGTTAGGGTACGTGTTAGTGTTAGGGTAGTTATTAAACCTATCCCACTCTCTAGATACCCCTTAGCACGTAAAGGAATATTATTTGGGGGTCCAGCCATGGAGAAGAGTTTAGACACTAGGATAAGATAAGGAACACACCCATTATAAAGAAATCACATTAGGATTCTCTTTTTCAGCTGTTCCTTAAAACACTAGTGCTTAGGAAATCTATTGGAGGCAGAAGCAGTCAAGGGTAGCCTAGGGTTAGGGTTAGGCTTAGGGTTAGGCTTAGGGTACGGCTTAGGGTAGGGGTTCGGGGAGGGGTTCGGGTACGGCGTAGGGTATGGGTTAGGGTTAGGGTTAGTGTTAGGGTTAGGGCTCGGTTTAGGGTACGGCTTAGGATTAGGTTACGTGTTAGGGTTAGGGTAGGGGTTAGGGTTAGGGTACGCGTTAGGGTTAGGGTAGTTATTAAACCTATCCCACTCTCTAGATACCCCTTAGCACGTAAAGGAATATTATTTGGGGGTCCAGCCATGGAGAAGAGTTTAGACACTAGGATAAGATAAGGAACACACCCATTATAAAGAAATCACATTAGGATTCTCATTTTAAGCCGTTCCTTCAAACACTAGGGCTTAGGAAACCTATTGGAGGCAGAAGCAGTCAAGGGTAGCGTAGGGTTAGGGTTAGGCTTAGGGTTAGGCTTAGGGTACGGCTTAGGGTACGGGTTCGGGGAGGGGTTCGGGTACGGCGTATGGTATGGGTTAGGGTTAGGGTTAGGGTTAGTGTTAGGATTAGGGCTTCGTTTAGGGTACGGGTTAGGATTAGGATACGTGTTAGGGTTAGGGTAGGGGTTAGGGTTAGGGTACGCGTTAGGGTTAGGGTAGTTATTAAACCTATCCCACTCTCTACATACCCCTTAGAACGTAAAGGAATATTATTTGGAGGTCCAGCCATGGAGAAGAGTTTAGACACTAGGATAAGATAAGGAACACACCCATTATAAAGAAATCACATTAGGATTCTCTTTTTCAGCTGTTCCTTCAAACACTAGTGCTTAGGAAATCTATTGGAGGCAGAAGCAGTCAAGGGTAGCCTAGGGTTAGGATTAGGCTTAGGGTTAGGGTTAGGGTATGGATTAGGGTAGGGGTTCGGGGAGGGGTTCGGGTGCGGCGTAGGGTATGGGTTAGGGTTAGGGTTAGGGTTAGGGTTAGTGTTAGGGTTAGGGCTCGGTTTAGGGTACGGGTTAGGATTAGGGTACGTGTTAGGGTTAGGGTAGGGGTTAGGGTTAGGGTACGCCTTAGGGTTAGGGTAGTTATTAAACCTATCCCACTCTCTAGATACCTCTTAGCACGTAAATGAATATTATTTGGGGGTCCAGCCATGGAGAAGAGTTTAGACACTAGGATAAGATAAGGAACACACCCATTATAAAGAAATCACATTAGGATTCTCTTTTTAAGCTGTTCCTTAAAACACTAGTGCTTAGGAAATCTATTGGAGGCAGAAGCAGTAAAGGGTAGCCTAGGGTTAGGGTTAGGCTTAGGGTACGGCTTAGGGTACGGCTTAGGGAACGGGTTCGGGGAGGGGTTCGGGTACGGCGTAGGGTATGGGTTAGGGTTAGGTTTAGGGTTAGTGTTAGGGTTAGGGCTCGGTTTAGGGTACGGGTTAGGATTAGGGTACGTGTTAGGGTTATGGTAGGGGTTAGGATTAGGGTACGCGTTAGGGTTAGGGTAGTTATTAAACCTATCCCACTCTCTAGATACCCCTTAGCACGTAAAGGAATATTATTTGGGGGTCCAGCCATGGAGAAGAGTTTAGACACTAGGATAAGATAAGGAACACACCCATTATAAAGAAATCACATTAGGATTCTCTTTTTCAGCTGTTCCTTAAAACACTAGTGCTTAGGAAATCTATTGGAGGCAGAAGCAGTCAAGGGTAGCCTAGGGTTAGGGTTAGGCTTAGGGTTAGGCTTAGGGTACGGCTTAGGGTACGGGTTCGGGGAGGGGTTCGGGTACGGCGTAGGGTATGGGTTAGGGTTAGGGTTAGTGTTAGGGTTAGGGCTCGGTTTAGGGTACGGGTTAGGATTAGGGTACGTGTTAGGGTTAGGGTAGGGGTTAGGGTTAGGCTACGCGTTAGGGTTAGGGTAGTTAGTAAACCTATCCCACTCTCTAGATACCCCTTAGCACGTAAAGGAATATTATTTGTGGTCCAGCCATGGAGAAGAGTTTAGACACTAGGATAAGATAAGGAACACACCCAGTATAAAGAAATCACATTAGGATTCTATTTTTAAGCTGTTCCTTCAAACACTAGTGCTTAGGAAATCTATTGGAGGCAGAAGCAGTCAAGGGTAGCCTAGGGTTAGGGTTAGGCTTAGGGTTAGGGGTATTGTAAGGCTTAGGTTACGGATTCGGGGAGGGGTTCGGGTACGGCGTAGGGTATGGGTTAGGGTTAGTTTTAGGGTTAGGGCTCGGTTTAGGGTACGGGTTAGGATTAGGGTACATGTTAGGGTTAGGGTAGGGGTTAGGGTTAGGGAACGCGTTAGGGTTAGGGTAGTTATTAAACCTATCCCACTCTGTAGATACCCCTTAGCACGTAAGGCAATATTATTTGGGGGTGCAGCCATGGAGAAGAGTTTAGACACTAGGATAAGATAAGGAACACACCCATTATAAAGAAATCACATTAGGATTCTCTTTTTAAGCTGTTCCTTAAAACACTAGTGCTTAGGAAATCTATTGGAGGCAGAAGCAGTGAAGGGTAGCCTAGGGTTAGGGTTAGGCTTAGGGTTAGGCTTAGGGTACGGCTTAGGGTACGGGTTCGGGGAGGGGTTCGGGTACGGCGTAGGGTATGGGTTAGGGTTAGGTTTAGGGTTAGTGTTAGGGTTAGGGCTCGGTTTAGGGTACGGGTTAGGATTAGGGTACGTGTTAGGGTTAGGGTACGCTTTAGGGTTAGGGTAGTTATTAAACCTATCCCACTGTCTACATACCCCTTAGAACGTAAAGGAATATTATTTGGGGGTCCAGCCATGGAGAAGAGTTTAGACACTAGGATAAGATAAGGAACACACCCATTATAAAGAAATCACATTAGGATTCTCTTTTTAAGCTGTTCCTTAAAACACTAGTGCTTAGGAAATCTATTGGAGGCAGAAGCAGTCAAGGGTAGCCTAGGGTTAGGGTTAGGCTTAGGGTTAGGCTTAGGGTACGGCTTAGGGTACGGGTTCGGCGTAGGGTATGGTTTTGGGTTAGGGTTAGGGTTAGTGTTAGGGTTAGGGATCGGTTTAGGGTACGGGTTAGGATTAGGGTACGTGTTAGGGTTAGGGTAGGGGTTAGGGTTAGGGTACGTGTTAGTGTTAGGGTAGTTATTAAACCTATCCCACTCTCTAGATACCCCTTAGCACGTAAAGGAATATTATTTGGGGGTCCAGCCATGGAGAAGAGTTTAGACACTAGGATAAGATAAGGAACACACCCATTATAAAGAAATCACATTAGGATTCTCTTTTTCAGCTGTTCCTTAAAACACTAGTGCTTAGGAAATCTATTGGAGGCAGAAGCAGTCAAGGGTAGCCTAGGGTTAGGGTTAGGCTTAGGGTTAGGGTTAGGGTACGGCTTAGGGTAGGGGTTCGGGGAGGGGTTCGGGTACGGCGTAGGGTATGGGTTAGGGTTAGGGTTAGTGTTAGGGTTAGGATTAGGGCTCGGTTTAGGGTACGGCTTAGGATTAGGGTACGTGTTAGGGTTAGGGTAGGGGTTAGGGTTAGGGTACGCGTTAGGGTTAGGGTAGTTATTAAACCTATCCCACTCTCTACATACCCCTTAGAACGTAAAGGAATATTATTTGGGGGTCCAGCCATGGAGAAGAGTTTAGACACTAGGATAAGATAAGGAACACACCCATTATAAAGAAATCACATTAGGATTCTCTTTTTAAGCTGTTCCTTAAAACACTAGTGCTTAGGAAATCTATTGGAGGCAGAAGCAGTCAAGGGTAGCCTAGGGTTAGGTTTAGGCTTAGGGTTAGGCTTAGGGTACGGCTTAGGGTACGGGTTCGGCGTAGGGTATGGTTTTGGGTTAGGGTTAGGGTTAGTGTTAGGGCTAGGGATCGGTTTAGGGTACGGGTTAGGATTAGGGTACGTGTTAGGGTTAGGGTAGGGGTTAGGGTGAGGGTACGCGTTAGTGTTAGGGTAGTTATTAAACCTATCCCACTCTCTAGATACCCCTTAGCACGTAAAGGAATATTATTTGGGGGTCCAGCCATGGAGAAGAGTTTAGACACTAGGATAAGATAAGGAACACACCCATTATAAAGAAATCACATTAGGATTCTCTTTTTCAGCTGTTCCTTCAAACACTAGTGCTTAGGAAATCTATTGGAGGCAGAAGCAGTCAAGGGTAGCCTAGGGTTAGGATTAGGCTTAGGGTTAGGGTTAGGGTACGGCTTAGGGTAGGGGTTCGGGGAGGGGTTCGGGTACGGCGTAGGGTATGGGTTAGGGTTAGGGTTAGGGTTAGTGTTAGGGTTAGGGCTCGGTTTAGGGTACGGGTTAGGATTAGGGTACGTGTTAGGGTTAGGGTAGGGGTTAGGGTTAGGGTACGCATTAGGGTTAGGGTAGTTATTAAACCTATCCCACTCTCTAGATACCTCTTAGCACGTAAAGGAATATTATTTGGGGGTCCAGCCATGGAGAAGAGTTTAGACACTAGGATAAGATAAGGAACACACCCATTATAAAGAAATCACATTAGGATTCTCTTTTTAAGCTGTTCCTTAAAACACTAGTGCTTAGGAAATCTATTGGAGGCAGAAGCAGTAAAGGGTAGCCTAGGGTTAGGGTTAGGCTTAGGGTTAGGCTTAGGGTACGGCTTAGGGTACGGGTTCGGGGAGGGGTTCGGGTACGGCGTAGGGTATGGGTTAGGGTTAGGTTTAGGGTTAGTGTTAGGGTTAGGGCTCGGTTTAGGGTACGGGTTAGGATTAGGGTACGTGTTAGGGTTAGGGTAGGGGTTAGGGTTAGGGTACGCGTTAGGGTTAGGGTAGTTATTAAACCTATCCCACTCTCTAGATACCCCTTAGCACGTAAAGGAATATTAGTTGGGGGTCCAGCCATGGAGAAGAGTTTAGACACTAGGATAAGATAAGGAACACACCCATTATAAAGAAATCACATTAGGATTCTCTTTTTCAGCTGTTCCTTCAAACACTAGTGCTTAGGAAATCTATTGGAGGCAGAAGCAGTCAAGGGTAGCCTAGGGTTAGGGTTAGGCTTAGGGTTAGGCTTAGGGTACGGCTTAGGGTACGGGTTCGGGGTGGGGTTCGGGTACGGCGTAGGTTATGGGTTAGGGTTAGGGTTAGGGTTAGTGTTAGGGTTAGGGCTCGGTTTAGGGTACGGGTTAGGATTAGGGTACGTGTTAGGGTTAGGGTAGGGGTTAGGGTTAGGCTACGCGTTAGGGTTAGGGTAGTTAGTAAACCTATACCACTCTCTAGATACCCCTTAGCACGTAAAGGAATATTATTTGTGGGTCCAGCCATGGAGAAGAGTTTAGACACTAGGATAAGATAAGGAACACACCCATTATAAAGAAATCACATTAGGATTCTATTTTTAAGCTGTTCCTTCAAACACTAGTGCTTAGGAAATCTATTGGAGGCAGAAGCAGTCAAGGGTAGCCTAGGGTTAGGGTTAGGCTTAGGGTTAGGGGTATTGTACGGCCTAGGTTACGGATTCGGGGAGGGGTTCGGGTACGGTGTAGGGTATGGGTTAGGGTTAGTTTTAGGGTTAGGGCTCGGTTTAGGGTACGGGTTAGGATTAGGGTACATGTTAGGGTTAGGGTAGGGGTTAGGGTTAGGGAACGCGTTAGGGTTAGGGTAGTTATTAAACCTATCCCACTCTGTAGATACCCCTTAGCACGTAAAGGAATATTATTAGGGGGTCCAGCCATGGAGAAGAGTTTAGACACAAGGATAAGATAAGGAACACACCCATTATAAAGAAATCACATTAGGATTCTCTTTTTAAGCCGTTCCTTAAAACACTAGTGCTTAGAAAGTCTATTGGAGGCAGAAGCAGTCAAGGGTAGCCTAGGGTTAGGGTTAGGCTTAGGGTTAGGCTTAGGGTACGGCTTAGGGTACGGGTTCGGGGAGGGGTTCGGGTACGGCGTAGGGTATGGTTTAGGGTTAGGGTTAGTGTTAGGATTAGGGCTTGGTTTAGGATACGGGTTAGGATTAGGCTACGTGTTAGGGTTAGGGTAGGGGTTACGGTTAGGGTACGCGTTAGGGTTAGGGTAGTTATTAAACCTATCCCACTGTCTAGATACCCCTTAGCACATAAAGCAATATTACTTGGGGGTCCAGCCATGGAGAAGAGTTTAGACACTAGGATAAGATAAGGAACACACCCATTATAAAGAAATCACATTAGGATTCTCTTTTTAAGCTGTTCCTTAAAACACTAGTGCTTAGGAAATGTATTGGAGGCAGAAGCAGTCAAGGGTAGCCTTGGGTTAGGGTTAGGCTTAGGGTTAGGGTTAGGGTACGGCTTAGGGTACGGGTTCGGGGAGGGCTTCGGGTACGGCGTAGGGTATGGGTTAGGGTTAGGGTTAGGGTTAGTGTTAGGGTTAGGGCTCGGTTCAGGGTACGGGTTAGGATTAGGGTACGTGTTAGGGTTAGGGTAGGGGTTAGGGTTAGGGTACGCGTTAGGGTTAGGGTAGTTATTAAACCTATCCCACTCTCTAGATACCCCTTAGCACGTAAAGGAATATTATTTGGGGGTCCAGCCATGGAGAAGAGTTTAGACACTAGGATAAGATAAGGAACGCACCCATTATAAAGAAATCACATTAGGATTCTCTTTTTAAGCTGTTCCTTAAAACACTAGTGCTTAGGAAATCTATTGGAGGCAGAAGCAGTCAAGGGTAGCCTAGGGTTAGGGTTAGGCTTAGGGTTAGGCTTAGGGTACGGCTTAGGGTACGGGTTCGGCGTAGGGTATGGTTTTGGGTTAGGGTTAGGGTTAGTGTTAGGGTTAGGGATCGGTTTAGGGTACGGGTTAGGATTAGGGTACGTGTTAGGGTTAGGGTAGGGGTTAGGGTGAGGGTACGCGTTAGTGTTAGGGTAGTTATTAAACCTATCCCACTCTCTAGATACCCCTTAGCACGTAAAGGAATATTATTTGGGGGTCCAGCCATGGAGAAGAGTTTAGACACTAGGATAAGATAAGGAACACACCCATTATAAAGAAATCACATTAGGATTCTCTTTTTCAGCTGTTCCTTCAAACAGTAGTGCTTAGGAAATCTATTGGAGGCAGAAGCAGTCAAGGGTAGCCTAGGGTTAGGTTTAGGCTTAGGGTTAGGGTTAGGGTATGGCTTAGGGTAGGGGTTCGGGGAGGGGTTCGGGTATGGCGTAGGGTATGGGTTAGGGTTAGGGTTAGGGTTAGTGTTAGGGTTAGGGCTCGGTTTAGGGTACGGGTTAGGATTAGGGTACGTGTTAGGGTTAGGGTAGGGGTTAGGGTTAAGGTACGCATTAGGGTTAGGGTAGTTATTAAACCTATCCCACTCTCTAGATACCTCTTAGCACGTAAAGGAATATTATTTGGGGGTCCAGCCATGGAGAAGAGTTTAGACACTAGGATAAGATAAGGAACACACCCATTATAAAGAAATCACATTAGGATTCTCTTTTTAAGCTGTTCCTTAAAACACTAGTGCTTAGGAAATCTATTGGAGGCAGAAGCAGTAAAGGGTAGCCTAGGGTTAGGGTTAGGCTTAGGGTACGGCTTAGGGTACGGCTTAGGGAACGGGTTCGGGGAGGGGTTCGGGTACGGCGTAGGGTATGGGTTAGGGTTAGGTTTAGGGTTAATGTTAGGGTTAGGGCTCGGTTTAGGGTACGGGTTAGGATTAGGGTACGTGTTAGGGTTATGGTAGGGGTTAGGATTAGGGTACGCGTTAGGGTTAGGGTAGTTATTAAACCTATCCCACTCTCTAGATACCCCTTAGCACGTAAAGGAATATTATTTGTGGGTCCAGCCATGGAGAAGAGTTTAGACACTAGGATAAGATAAGGAACACACCCATTATAAAGAAATCACATTAGGATTCTCTTTTTCAGCTGTTCCTTAAAACACTAGTGCTTAGGAAATCTATTGGAGGCAGAAGCAGTCAAGGGTAGCCTAGGGTTAGGGTTAGGCTTAGGGTTAGGCTTAGGGTACGGCTTAGGGTACGGGTTCGGGGAGGGGTTCGGGTACGGCGTAGGGTATGGGTTAGGGTTAGGGTTAGTGTTAGGGTTAGGGCTCGGTTTAGGGTACGGGTTAGGATTAGGGTACGTGTTAGGGTTAGGGTAGGGGTTAGGGTTAGGCTACGCGTTAGGGTTAGGGTAGTTAGTAAACCTATCCCACTCTCTAGATACCCCTTAGCACGTAAAGGAATATTATTTGTGGGTCCAGCCATGGAGAAGAGTTTAGACACTAGGATAAGATAAGGAACACACCCATTATAAAGAAATCACATTAGGATTCTATTTTTAAGCTGTTCCTTCAAACACTAGTGCTTAGGAAATCTATTGGAGGCAGAAGCAGTCAAGGGTAGCCTAGGGTTAGGGTTAGGCTTAGGGTTAGGGGTATTGTACGGCTTAGGTTACGGATTCGGGGAGGGGTTCGGGTACGGCGTAGGGTATGGGTTAGGGTTAGTTTTAGGGTTAGGGCTCGGTTTAGGGTACGGGTTAGGATTAGGGTACATGTTAGGGTTAGGGTAGGGGTTAGGGTTAGGGAACGCGTTAGGGTTAGGGTAGTTATTAAACCTATCCCACTCTGTAGATACCCCTTAGCACGTAAGGCGATATTATTTGGGGGTGCAGCCATGGAGAAGAGTTTAGACACTAGGATAAGATAAGGAACACACCCATTATAAAGAAATCACATTAGGATTCTCTTTTTCAGCTGTTCCTTCAAACACTAGTGCTTAGGAAATCTATTGGAGGCAGAAGCAGTCAAGGGTAGCGTAGGGTTAGGGTTAGGCTTAGGGTTAGGCTTAGGGTACGGCTTAGGGTACGGGTTCGGGGAGGGGTTCGGGTACGGCGTAGGGTATGGGTTAGGGTTAGGTTTAGGGTTAGTGTTAGGGTTAGGGCTCGGTTTAGGGTACGGGTTAGGATTAGGGTACGTGTTAGGGTTAGGGTACGCTTTAGGGTTAGGGTAGTTATTAAACCTATCCCACTCTCTACATACCCCTTAGAACGTAAAGGAATATTATTTGGGGGTCCAGCCATGGAGAAGAGTTTAGACACTAGGATAAGATAAGGAACACACCCATTATAAAGAAATCACATTAGGATTCTCTTTTTAAGCTGTTCCTTAAAACACTAGTGCTTAGGAAATCTATTGGAGGCAGAAGCAGTCAAGGGTAGCCTAGGGTTAGGGTTAGGATTAGGGTTAGGCTTAGGGTACGGCTTAGGGTACGGGTTCGGCGTAGGGTATGGTTTTGGGTTAGGGTTAGGGTTAGTGTTAGGGTTAGGGATCGGTTTAGGGTACGGGTTAGGATTAGGGTACGTGTTAGGGTTAGGGTAGGGGTTAGGGTTAGGGTACGTGTTAGTGTTAGGGTAGTTATTAAACCTATCCCACTCTCTAGATACCCCTTAGCACGTAAAGGAATATTATTTGGGGGTCCAGCCATGGAGAAGAGTTTAGACACTAGGATAAGATAAGGAACACACCCATTATAAAGAAATCACATTAGGATTCTCTTTTTCAGCTGTTCCTTAAAACACTAGTGCTTAGGAAATCTATTGGAGGCAGAAGCAGTCAAGGGTAGCCTAGGGTTAGGGTTAGGCTTAGGGTTAGGCTTAGGGTACGGCTTAGGGTAGGGGTTCGGGGAGGGGTTCGGGTACGGCGTAGGGTATGGGTTAGGGTTAGGGTTAGTGTTAGGGTTAGGGCTCGGTTTAGGGTACGGCTTAGGATTAGGGTACGTGTTAGGGTTAGGGTAGGGGTTAGGGTTAGGGTACGCGTTAGGGTTAGGGTAGTTATTAAACCTATCCCACTCTCTAGATACCCCTTAGCACGTAAAGGAATATTATTTGGGGGTCCAGCCATGGAGAAGAGTTTAGACACTAGGATAAGATAAGGAACACACCCATTATAAAGAAATCACATTAGGATTCTCTTTTTAAGCCGTTCCTTCAAACACTAGGGCTTAGGAAACCTATTGGAGGCAGAAGCAGTCAAGGGTAGCCTAGGGTTAGGGTTAGGCTTAGGGTTAGGCTTAGGGTACGGCTTAGGGTACGGGTTCGGGGAGGGGTGCGGGTACGGCGTAGGGTATGGGTTAGGGTTAGGGTTAGGGTTAGTGTTAGGGTTAGGGCTCGGTTTAGGGTACGGGTTAGGATTAGGGTACGTGTTAGGGTTAGGGTAGGGGTTAGGGTTAGGGTACGCGTTAGGGTTAGGGTAGTTAGTAAACCTATCCCACTCTCTAGATACCCCTTAGCACGTAAGGGAATATTATTTGGGGGTCCAGCCATGGAGAAGAGTTTAGACACTAGGATAAGATAAGGAACACACCCATTATAAAGAAATCACATTAGGATTCTCTTTTTAAGCTGTTCCTTAAAACACTAGTGCTTAGGAAATCAATTGGAGGCAGAAGCAGTCAAGGGTAGCCTAGGGTTAGTGTTAGGCTTAGGGTACGGCTTAGGGTACGGGTTTGGGGAGGGGTTCGTGTACGGCATAGGGTATGGGTTAGGGTTAGGGTTAGTGTTAGTGTTAGGGTTAGGGCTCGGTTTAGGGTACGGGTTAGGATTAGGGTACGTGTTAGTGTTAGGGTAGGGGTTAGGATTAGAGTACGCATTAGGGTTAGGGTAGTTATTAAACCTATCCCACTCTCTAGATACCCCTTAGCACGTAAGGCAATATTATTTGGGGGTGCAGCCATGGAGAAGAGTTTAGACACTAGGATAAGATAAGGAACACACCCATTATAAAGAAATCACATTAGGATTCTCTTTTTAAGCTGTTCCTTAAAACAGTAGTGCTTAGGAAATCTATTGGAGGCAGAAGCAGTCAAGGGTAGCCTAGGGTTAGTGTTAGGCTTAGGGATAGGCTTAGGGTACGGCTTAGGTTACGGGTTCGGGGAGGGGTGTCGGTATGGCGTAGGGTATGGGTTAGGGTTAGTGTTAGGGTTAGTGTTAGGGTTAGGGCTCGGTTTAGGGTACGGGTTAGGATTAGGGTACGTGTTAGGGTTAGGGTAGTTATTAAACCTATCCCACTCTCTAGATACCCCTTAGCACGTAAAGGAATATTATTTGGGGGTCCAGCCATGGAGAAGAGTTTAGACACTAGGATAAGATAAGGAACACACCCATTATAAAGAAATCACTTTAGGATTCTCTTTTTAAGCTGTTCCTTAAAACACTAGTGCTTAGGAAATCTATTGGAGGCAGAAGCAGTCAAGGGTAGCCTAGGGTTAGGGTTAGGCTTAGGGTTAGGTTCAGGGTACGGCTTGGGGAATGGGTTCGGGGAGGGGTTCGGGTACGGCGTAGGGTATGGGTTAGGGTTAGGGTTAGTGTTAGGGTTAGGGCTCGGTTTAGGGTACGGGTTAGGATTAGGGTACGTGTTAGGGTTAGGGTAGCGGTTAGGGTTAGGGTACGCGTTAGGGTTAGGGTAGTTATTAAACCTATCCCACTCTCTAGATACCCCTTAGCACGTAAAGGAATATTATTTGGGGGTCCAGCCATGGAGAAGAGTTTAGACACTAGGATAAGATAAGGAACACACCCATTATAAAGAAATCACATTAGGATTCTCTTTTTAAGCTGTTCCTTAAAACACTAGTGCTTAGGAAATCTATTGGAGGCAGAAGCAGTCAAGGGTAGCCTAGGGTTAGGGTTAGGCTTAGGGTTAGGCTTAGGGTACGGCTTAGGGTACGGGTTCGGGGAGGGGTGCGGGTACGGCGTAGGGTATGGGTTAGGGTTAGGGTTAGGGTTAGGGCTCGGTTTAGGGTACGGGTTAGGATTAGGGTACGTGTTAGGGTTAGGGTAGGGGTTAGGGTTAGGGTACACGTTAGGCTTAGGGTAGTTATTAAACCTATCCCACTCTCTAGATACCCCTTAGCACGTAAAGGAATATTATTTGAGGGTCCAGCCATGGAGAAGAGTTTAGACACTAGGATAAGATAAGGAACACACCCATTATAAAGAAATCACATTAGGATTCTCTTTTTAAGCTGTTCCTTAAAACACTAGTGCTTAGGAAATCTATTGGAGGCAGAAGCAGTCAAGGGTAGCCTAGGGTTAGGGTTAGGCTTAGGGTTAGGCTTAGGGTACGGCTTAGGGTACGGGTTCGGGGAGGGTTTCGGGTACGGCGTAGGGTATGGATTAGGGTTAGGGTTAGGGTTAGTGTTAGGGTTAGGGCTCGGTTTAGGGTACGGGTTAGGATTAGGGTAAGTGTTAGGGTTAGGGTAGGGGTTAGGGTTAGGGTACGCGTTAGGGTTAGAATAGTTATTAAACCCATCCCACTCTCTAGATACCCCTTAGCACGTAAAGGAATATTATTTGTGGGTCCAGCCATGGAGAAGAGTTTAGACACTAGGATAAGATAAGGAACACACCCATTATAAAGAAATCACTTTAGGATTCTCTTTTTAAGCTGTTCCTTAAAACACTAGTGCTTAGGAAATCTATTGGAGGCAGAAGCAGTCAAGGGTAGCCTAGGGTTAGGGTTAGGCTTAGGGTTAGGGTTAGGGTACGGCTTGGGGTATGGGTTCGGGGAGGGGTTCGGGTACGGCGTAGGGTATGGGTTAGGGTTAGGGTTAGGGTTAGTGTTAGGGTTAGGGCTCGGTTTAGGGTATGGGTTAGGATTAGGGTACGTGTTAGTGTTAGGGTAGGGGTTAGGGTTAGGTTACGCGTTAGGGCTAGGGTAGTTAGTAAACCTATCCCACTCTCTAGCTCCCCCTTAGCACGTAAAGGAATATTATTTGGTGGTCCAGCCATGGAGAAGAGTTTTGACACTAGGATAAGATAAGGAACACACCCATTATAAAGAAATCACATTAGGATTCTCTTTTTAAGCTGTTCCTTAAAACACTAGTGCTTAGGAAATCAATTGGAGGCAGAAGCAGTCAAGGGTAGCCTAGGGTTAGGGTTAGGCTTAGGGTTAGGGTTAGGGTACGGCTTAGGGTACGGGTTCGGGGAGGGGTGCGGGTACGGCGTAGGGTATGAGTTAGGGTTAGGGTTAGGGTTAGTGTTAGGGTTAGGGCTCGGTTTAGGGTACGTGTTAGGGTTAGGGTAGGGGTTAGGGTTAGGGTACGCGTTAGGGTTACGGTAGTTATTAAACCTATCCCACTCTCTAGATACCCCTTAGCACGTAAAGGAATATTATTTGGGGGTCCAGCCATGGAGAAGAATTTAGACACTAGGATAAGATAAGGAACACACCCATTATAAAGAAATCACATTAGGATTCTCTTTTTAAGCTGTTGCTTAAAACACTAGTGCTTAGAAAATCTATTGGAGGCAGAAGCAGTCAAGGGTAGCCTAGGGTTAGTGTTAGGCTTAGGGTTAGGCTTAGGGTACGGCTTAGGGTACGGGTTTGGGGAGGGGTTCGTGTACGGCGTAGGGTATGGGTTAGGGTTAGGGTTAGTGTTAGTGTTAGGGTTAGGGCTCGGTTTAGGGTACGGGTTAGGTTTAGGGTACGTGTTAGTGTTAGGGTAGGGGTTAGGGTTAGAGTACGCATTAGGGTTAGGGTAGTTATTAAACCTATCCCACTCTCTAGATACAGCTTAGCACGTAAGGCAATATTATTTGGGGGTGCAGCCATGGAGAAGAGTTTAGACACTAGGATAAGATAAGGAACACACCCATTATAAAGAAATCACATTAGGATTCTCTTTTTAAGCTGTTCCTTAAAACACTAGTGCTTAGGAAATCTATTGGAGGCAGAAGCAGTCAAGGGTAGCCTAGGGTTAGGCTTAGGCTTAGGATTAGGCTTAGGGTACGGCTTAGGGTACGGGTTCGGGGAGGGTTTCGGGTATGGCGTAGGGTATGGGTTAGGGTTAGGGTTAGGGTTAGTGTTAGGGTTAGGGCTCGGTTTAGGGTACGGGTTAGGATTAGGGTAAGTGTTAGGGTTAGGGTAGGGGTTAGGGTTAGGGTACGCGTTAGGGTTAGGGTAGTTATTAAACCCATCCCACTCTCTAGATACCCCTTAGCACGTAAAGGAATATTATTTGGGGGTCCAGCCATGGAGAAGAGTTTAGACACTAGGATAAGATAAGGAACACACCCATTATAAAGAAATCACTTTAGGATTCTCTTTTTAAGCTGTTCCTTAAAACACTAGTGCTTAGGAAATCTATTGGAGGCAGAAGCAGTCAAGGGTAGCCTAGGGTTAGGGTTAGGCTTAGGGTTAGGTTTAGGGTACGGCTTGGGGAATGGGTTCGGGGAGGGGTTCGGGTACGGCGTAGGGTATGGGTTAGGGTTAGGGTTAGGGTTAGTGTTAGGGTTAGGGCTCGGTTTAGGGTACGGGTTAGGATTAGGGTACGTGTTACGGTTAGGGTAGCGGTTAGGGTTAGGGTACGCGTTAGGGTTAGGGTAGTTATTAAACCTATCCCACTCTCTAGATACCCCTTAGCACGTAAAGGAATATTATTTGGGGGTCCAGCCATGGAGAAGAGTTTAGACACTAGGATAAGATAAGGAACACACCCATTATAAAGAAATCACATTAGGATTCTCTTTTTAAGCTGTTCCTTAAAACACTAGTGCTTAGGAAATCTATTGGAGGCAGAAGCAGTCAAGGGTAGCCTAGGGTTAGGGTTAGGCTTAGGGTTAGGCTTAGGGTACGGCTTAGGGTACGGGTTCGGGGAGGGGTGCGGGTACGGCGTAGGGTATGGGTTAGGGTTAGGGTTAGGGTTAGTGTTAGGGCTAGGGCTCGGTTTAGGGTACGGGTTAGGATTAGGGTACGTGTTAGGGTTAGGGTAGGGGTTAGGGTTAGGGTACGCGTTAGGGTTAGGGTAGTTATTAAACCTATCCCACTCTCTAGATACCCCTTAGCACGTAAAGGAATATTATTTGAGGGTCCAGCCATGGAGAAGAGTTTAGACACTAGGATAAGATAAGGAACACACCCATTATAAAGAAATCACATTAGGATTCTCTTTTTAAGCTGTTCCTTAAAACACTAGTGCTTAGGAAATCTATTGGAGGCAGAAGCAGTCAAGGGTAGCCTAGGGTTAGGGTTAGGCTTAGGGTTAGGCTTAGGGTACGGCTTAGGGTACGGGTTCTGGGAGGGGTGCGGGTACGGCGTAGGGTATGGGTTAGGGTTAGGGTTAGGGTTAGTGTTAGGGTTAGGGCTCGGTTTAGGGTACGGGTTAGGGTTAGGGTACGTGTTAGGGTTAGGGTAGGGGTTAGGGTTAGGGTACGCGTAAGGGTTAGGGTACTTATTAAATCTATCCCACTCTCTAGATACCCCTTAGCACGTAAATGAATATTATTTGGGGGTCCAGCCATGGATACGAGTTTAGACACTAGGATAAGATAAGGAACATACCCATTATAAAGAAATCACATTAGGATTTTCTTTTTAAGCTGTTCCTTAAAGCACTAGTGCTTAGGATATCTATTGGAGGCAGAAACAGTCAAGGGTAGCCTAGGGTTAGGGTTAGGCTTAGGGTTAGGCTTAGGGTACGGCTTAGGGTACGGGTTCGGGGAGGGGTGCGGGTACGGCGTAGGGTATGGGTTAGGGTTAGTGTTAGGGGTAGTGTTAGGGTTAGGGCTCGGTTTAGGGTACGGGTTAGGATTAGGGTACGTGTTAGGGTTAGGGTAGGGGTTAGGGTTAGGGTACGCGTTAGGGTTAGGGTAGTTAGTAAACCTATCCCACTCTCTAGATACCCCTTAGCACGTAAGGGAATATTATTTGGGGGTCCAGCCATGGAGAAGAGTTTAGACACTAGGATAAGATAAGGAACACACCCATTATAAAGAAACCACATTAGGATTCTCTTTTTAAGCTGTTCCTTAAAACACTAGTGCTTAGGAAATCTATTGGAGGCAGAAGCAGTCAAGGGTAGCCTAGGGTTAGGGTTAGGCTTAGGGTTAGGCTTAGGGTACGGCTTAGGGTACGGGTTCGGGGAGGGGTGCGGGTACGGCGTAGGGTATGGGTTAGGGTTAGGGTTAGGGTTAGTGTTAGGGTTAGGGCTCGGTTTAGGGTACGGGTTAGGATTAGGGTACGTGTTAGGGTTAGGGTAGGGGTTAGGGTTAGGGTACGCGTTAGGGTTAGGGTAGTTATTAAACCTATCCCACTCTCTAGATACCCCTTAGCACGTAAAGGAATATTATTTGAGGGTCCAGCCATGGAGAAGAGTTTAGACACTAGGATAAGATAAGGAACACACCCATTATAAAGAAATCACATTAGGATTCTCTTTTTAAGCTGTTCCTTAAAACACTAGTGCTTAGGAAATCTATTGGAGGCAGAAGCAGTCAAGGGTAGCCTAGGGTTAGGCTTAGGCTTAGGGTTAGGCTTAGGGTACGGCTTAGGGTACGGGTTCTGGGAGGGTTTCGGGTACGGCGTAGGGTATGGGTTAGGGTTAGGGTTAGGGTTAGTGTTAGGGTTAGGGCTCGGTTTAGGGTACGGGTTAGGATTAGGGTAAGTGTTAGGGTTAGGGTAGGGGTTAGGGTTAGGGTACGCGTTAGGGTTAGGGTAGTTATTAAACCCATCCCACTCTCTAGATACCCCTTAGCACGTAAAGGAATATTATTTGGGGGTCCAGCCATGGAGAAGAGTTTAGACACTAGGATAAGATAAGGAACACACCCATTATAAAGAAATCACTTTAGGATTCTCCTTTTAAGCTGTTCCTTAAAACACTAGTGCTTAGGAAATCTATTGGAGGCAGAAGCAGTCAAGGGTAGCCTAGGGTTAGGGTTAGGCTTAGGGTTAGGTTTAGGGTACGGCTTGGGGAATGGGTTCGGGGAGGGGTTCGGGTACGGCGTAGGGTATGGGTTAGGGTTAGGGTTAGGGTTAGTGTTAGGGTTAGGGCTCGGTTTAGGGTACGGGTTAGGATTAGGGTACGTGTTACGGTTAGGGTAGCGGTTAGGGTTAGGGTACGCGTTAGGGTTAGGGTAGTTATTAAACCTATCCCACTCTCTAGATACCCCTTAGCACGTAAAGGAATATTATTTGGGGGTCCAGCCATGGAGAAGAGTTTAGACACTAGGATAAGATAAGGAACACACCCATTATAAAGAAATCACATTAGGATTCTCTTTTTAAGCTGTTCCTTAAAACACTAGTGCTTAGGAAATCTATTGGAGGCAGAAGCAGTCAAGGGTAGCCTAGGGTTAGGGTTAGGCTTAGGGTTAGGCTTAGGGTACGGCTTAGGGTACGGGTTCGGGGAGGGGTGCGGGTACGGCGTAGGGTATGGGTTAGGGTTAGGGTTAGGGTTAGTGTTAGGGCTAGGGCTCGGTTTAGGGTACGGGTTAGGATTAGGGTACGTGTTAGGGTTAGGGTAGGGGTTAGGGTTAGGGTACGCGTTAGGGTTAGGGTAGTTATTAAACCTATCCCACTCTCTAGATACCCCTTAGCACGTAAAGGAATATTATTTGAGGGTCCAGCCATGGAGAAGAGTTTAGACACTAGGATAAGATAAGGAACACACCCATTATAAAGAAATCACATTAGGATTCTCTTTTTAAGCTGTTCCTTAAAACACTAGTGCTTAGGAAATCTATTGGAGGCAGAAGCAGTCAAGGGTAGCCTAGGGTTAGGGTTAGGCTTAGGGTTAGGCTTAGGGTACGGCTTAGGGTACGGGTTCTGGGAGGGGTGCGGGTACGGCGTAGGGTATGGGTTAGGGTTAGGGTTAGGGTTAGTGTTAGGGTTAGGGCTCGGTTTAGGGTACGGGTTAGGGTTAGGGTACGTGTTAGGGTTAGGGTAGGGGTTAGGGTTAGGGTACGCGTAAGGGTTAGGGTACTTATTAAATCTATCCCACTCTCTAGATACCCCTTAGCACGTAAATGAATATTATTTGGGGGTCCAGCCATGGATACGAGTTTAGACACTAGGATAAGATAAGGAACATACCCATTATAAAGAAATCACATTAGGATTTTCTTTTTAAGCTGTTCCTTAAAGCACTAGTGCTTAGGATATCTATTGGAGGCAGAAACAGTCAAGGGTAGCCTAGGGTTAGGGTTAGGCTTAGGGTTAGGCTTAGGGTACGGCTTAGGGTACGGGTTCGGGGAGGGGTGCGGGTACGGCGTAGGGTATGGGTTAGGGTTAGTGTTAGGGTTAGTGTTAGGGTTAGGGCTCGGTTTAGGGTACGGGTTAGGATTAGGGTACGTGTTAGGGTTAGGGTAGGGGTTAGGGTTAGGGTACGCGTTAGGGTTAGGGTAGTTAGTAAACCTATCCCACTCTCTAGATACCCCTTAGCACGTAAGGGAATATTATTTGGGGGTCCAGCCATGGACAAGAGTTTAGACACTAGGATAAGATAAGGAACACACCCATTATAAAGAAACCACATTAGGATTCTCTTTTTAAGTTGTTCCTTAAAACACTAGTGCTTAGGAAATCTATTGGAGGCAGAAGCAGTCAAGGGTAGCCTAGGGTTAGGGTTAGGCTTAGGGTTAGGCTTAGGGTACGGCTTAGGGTACGGGTTCGGGGAGGGGTGCGGGTACGGCGTAGGGTATGGGTTAGGGTTAGGGTTAGGGTTAGTGTTAGGGTTAGGGCTCGGTTTAGGGTACGGGTTAGGATTAGGGTACGTGTTAGGGTTAGGGTAGGGGTTAGGGTTAGGGTACGCGTTAGGGTTAGGGTAGTTATTAAACCTATCCCACTCTCTAGATACCCCTTAGCACGTAAAGGAATATTATTTGAGGGTCCAGCCATGGAGAAGAGTTTAGACACTAGGATAAGATAAGGAACACACCCATTATAAAGAAATCACATTAGGATTCTCTTTTTAAGCTGTTCCTTAAAACACTAGTGCTTAGGAAATCTATTGGAGGCAGAAGCAGTCAAGGGTAGCCTAGGGTTAGTCTTAGGCTTAGGGTTAGGCTTAGGGTACGGCTTAGGGTACGGGTTCTGGGAGGGTTTCGGGTACGGCGTAGGGTATGGGTTAGGGTTAGGGTTAGGGTTAGTGTTAGGGTTAGGGCTCGGTTTAGGGTACGGGTTAGGATTAGGGTAAGTGTTAGGGTTAGGGTAGGGGTTAGGGTTAGGGTACGCGTTAGGGTTAGGGTAGTTATTAAACCCATCCCACTCTCTAGATACCCCTTAGCACGTAAAGGAATATTATTTGGGGGTCCAGCCATGGAGAAGAGTTTAGACACTAGGATAAGATAAGGAACACACCCATTATAAAGAAATCACTTTAGGATTCTCCTTTTAAGCTGTTCCTTAAAACACTAGTGCTTAGGAAATCTATTGGAGGCAGAAGCAGTCAAGGGTAGCCTAGGGTTAGGGTTAGGCTTAGGGTTAGGGTTAGGGTACGGCTTGGGGTATGGGTTCGGGGAGGGGTTCGGGTACGGCGTAGGGTATGGGTTAGGGTTAGGGTTAGGGTTAGTGTTAGGGTTAGGGCTCGGTTTAGGGTACGGGTTATGATTAGGGTACGTGTTAGGGTTAGGGTAGGGGTTAGGGTTAGGTTATGTGTTAGGGCTAGGGTAGTTAGTAAACCTATCCCACTCTCTAGCTCCCCCTTAGCACGTAAAGGAATATTATTTGGTGGTCCAGCCATGGAGAAGAGTTTAGACACTAGGATAAGATAAGGAACACACCCATTATAAAGAAATCACATTAGGATTCTCTTTTTAAGCTGTTCCTTAAAACACTAGTGCTTAGGAAATCTATTGGAGGCAGAAGCAGTCAAGGGTAGCCTAGGGTTAGGGTTAGGCTTAGGGTTAGGCTTAGGGTACGGCTTAGGGTACGGGTTCGGGGAGGGGTGTGGGTACGGCGTAGGGTATGGGTTAGGGTTAGGGTTAGGGTTAGTGTTAAGGTTAGGGCTCGGTTTAGGGTACGGGTTAGTATTAGGGTACGTGTTAGGCTTAGGGTAGGGGTTAGGGTTAGGGTACGCGTTAGGGTTAGGGTAGTTATTAAACCTATCCCACTCTCTAGATACCCCTTAGCACGTAAAGGAATATTATTTGGGGGTCCAGCCATGGAGAAGAGTTTAGACACTAGGATAAGATAAGGAACACACCCATTATAAAGAAATCACATTAGGATTCTCTTTTTAAGCTGTTCCTTAAAACACTAGTGCTTAGGAAATCTATTGGAGGCAGAAGCAGTCAAGGGTAGCCTAGGGTTAGGGTTAGGCTTAGGGTACGGCTTAGGGTACGGGTTCTGGGAGGGGTGCGGGTACGGCGTAGGGTATGGGTTAGGGTTAGGGTTAGGGTTAGTGTTAGGGTTAGGGCTCGGTTTAGGGTACGGATTAGGGTTAGGGTACGTGTTAGGGTTAGGGTAGGGGTTAGGGTTAGGGTACGCGTTAGGGTTAGGGTAGTTATTAAATCTATCCCACTCTCTAGATACCCCTTAGCACGTAAATGAATATTATTTGGGGGTCCAGCCATGGAGACGAGTTTAGACACTAGGATAAGATAAGGAACACACCCAGTATAAAGAAATCACATTAGGATTCTCTTTTTAAGCTGTTCCTTAAAGCACTAGTGCTTAGGATATCTATTGGAGGCAGAAACAGTCAAGGGTAGCCTAGGGTTAGGGTTAGGCTTAGGGTTAGGCTTAGGGTACGGCTTAGGGTACGGGTTCGGGGAGGGGTGCGGGTACGGCGTAGGGTATGGGTTAGGGTTAGGGTTAGGGTTAGTGTTAGGGTTAGGGCTCGGTTTAGGGTACGGGTTAGGATTAGGGTACGTGTTAGGGTTAGGGTAGGGGTTAGGGTTAGGGTACGCGTTAGGGTTAGGGTAGTTAGTAAACCTATCCCACTCTCTAGATACCCCTTAGCACGTAAGGGAATATTATTTGTGGGTCCAGCCATGGAGAAGAGTTTAGACACTAGGATAAGATAAGGAACACACCCATTATAAAGAAATCACATTAGGATTCTCTTTTTCAGCTGTTCCTTAAAACACTAGTGCTTAGGAAATCAATTGGAGGCAGAAGCAGTCAAGGGTAGCCTAGGGTTAGGGTTAGGCTTAGGGTTAGGGTTAGGGTACGGCTTAGGGTACGGGTTCGGGGAGGGGTGCGGGTACGGCGTAGGGTATGAGTTAGGTTTAGGGTTAGGTTTAGTGTTAGGGTTAGGGCTCGGTTTAGGGTACGTGTTAGGGTTAGGGTAGGGGTTAGGGTTAGGGTACGCGTTAGGGTTACGGTAGTTATTAAACCTATCCCACTCTCTAGATACCCCTTAGCACGTAAAGGAATATTATTTGGGGGTCCAGCCATGGAGAAGAATTTAGACACTAGGATAAGATAAGGAACACACCCATTATAAAGAAATCACATTAGGATTCTCTTTTTAAGCTGTTCCTTAAAACACTACTGCATAGGAAATCAATTGGAGGCAGAAGCAGTCAAGGGTAGCCTAGGGTTAGGGTTAGGCTTAGGGTTAGGTTTAGGGTATGGCTTAGGGTACGGGTTCGGGGAGGGGTGCGGGTACGGCGTAGGGTATGGGTTAGGGTTAGGGTTAGGGTTAGTGTTAGGGTTAGGGCTCGGTTTAGGGTACAGGTTAGGATTAGGGTACGTGTTAGGGTTAGGGTAGGGGTTAGGGTTAGGGTACGCGTTAGGGTTAGGGTAGTTATTAAACCTATCCCACTCTCTAGATACCCCTTAGCACGTAAGGGAATATTATTTGGGGGTGCAGCCATGGAGAAGAGTTTAGACACTAGGATAAGATAAGGAACACACTCATTATAAAGAAATCACATTAGGATTCTCTTTTTAAGCTGTTCCTTAAAACACTAGTGCTTAGGAAATCTATTGGAGGCAGAAGCAGTCAAGGGTAGCCTAGGGTTAGGGTTAGGCTTAGGGTTAGGCTTAGGGTACGGCTTAGGGTACGGGTTCGGGGAGGGGTGCGGGTACGGCATAGGGTATGGGTTAGGGTTAGGGTTAGTGTTAGGGTTAGGGCTCGTTTTAGGGTACGGGTTAGGATTAGGGTACGTGTTAGGGTTAGGGTAGGGGTTAGGGTTAGGGTACGCGTTAGGGTTAGGGTAGTTATTAAACCTATCCCACTCTCTAGATACCTCTTAGCACGTAAAGGAATATTATTTGGGGGTCCAGCCATGGAGAAGAGTTTAGACACTAGGATAAGATAAGGAACACACCCATTATAAAGAAATCACATTAGGATTCTCTTTTTAAGCTGATCCTTAAAACACTAGTGCTTAGGAAATCTATTGGAGGCAGAAGCAGTAAAGGGTAGCCTAGGGTTAGGGTTAGGCTTAGGGTACGCCTTAGGGTACGGCTTAGGGAACGGGTTCGGGGAGGGGTTCGGGTACGGCGTAGGGTATGGGTTAGGGTTAGGTTTAGGGTTAGTGTTAGGGTTAGGGCTCGGTTTAGGGTACGGGTTAGGATTAGGGTACGTGTTAGGGTTATGGTAGGGGTTAGGATTAGGGTACGCGTTAGGGTTAGGGTAGTTATTAAACCTATCCCACTCTCTAGATACCCCTTAGCACGTAAAGGAATATTATTTGGGGGTCCAGCCATGGAGAAGAGTTTAGACACTAGGATAAGATAAGGAACACACCCATTATAAAGAAATCACATTAGGATTCTCTTTTTCAGCTGTTCCTTAAAACACTAGTGCTTAGGAAATCTATTGGAGGCAGAAGCAGTCAAGGGTAGCCTAGGGTTAGGGTTAGGCTTAGGGTTAGGCTTAGGGTACGGCTTAGGGTACGGGTTCGGGGAGGGGTTCGGGTACGGCGTAGGGTATGGGTTAGGGTTAGGGTTAGTGTTAGGGTTAGGGCTCGGTTTAGGGTACGGGTTAGGATTAGGGTACGTGTTAGGGTTAGGGTAGGGGTTAGGGTTAGGCTACGCGTTAGGGTTAGGGTAGTTAGTAAACCTATCCCACTCTCTAGATACCCCTTAGCACGTAAAGGAATATTATTTGTGGGTCCAGCCATGGAGAAGAGTTTAGACACTAGGATAAGATAAGGAACACACCCATTATAAAGAAATCACATTAGGATTCTATTTTTAAGCTGTTCCTTCAAACACTAGTGCTTAGGAAATCTATTGGAGGCAGAAGCAGTCAAGGGTAGCCTAGGGTTAGGGTTAGGCTTAGGGTTAGGGGTATTGTACGGCTTAGGTTACGGATTCGGGGAGGGGTTCGGGTACGGCGTAGGGTATGGGTTAGGGTTAGTTTTAGGGTTAGGGCTCGGTTTAGGGTACGGGTTAGGATTAGGGTACATGTTAGGGTTAGGGTAGGGGTTAGGGTTAGGGAACGCGTTAGGGTTAGGGTAGTTATTAAACCTATCCCACTCTGTAGATACCCCTTAGCACGTAAAGGAATATTATTAGGGGGTCCAGCCGTGGAGAAGAGTTTAGACACAAGGATAAGATAAGGAACACACCCATTATAAAGAAATCACATTAGGATTCTCTTTTTAAGCCGTTCCTTAAAACACTAGTGCTTAAAAAGTCTATTGGAGTCAGAAGCAGTCAAGGGTAGCCTAGGGTTAGGGTTAGGCTTAGGGTTAGGCTTAGGGTACGGCTTAGGGTACGGGTTCGGAGAGGGGTTCGGGTACGGCGTAGGGTATGGGTTAGGGTTAGGGTTAGTGTTAGGATTAGGGCTTGGTTTAGGATACGGGTTAGGATTAGGCTACGTGTTAGGGTTAGGGTAGGGGTTACGGTTAGGGTACGCGTTAGGGTTAGGGTAGTTATTAAACCTATCCCACTCTCTAGATACCCCTTAGCACATAAAGGTTTATTACTTGGGGGTCCAGCCATGGAGAAGAGTTTAGACACTAGGATAAGATAAGGAACACACCCATTATAAAGAAATCACATTAGGATTCTCTTTTTAAGCTATTCCTTAAAACACTAGTGCTTAGGAAATCTATTGGAGGCAGAAGCAGTTAAGGGTAGCCTTGGGTTAGGGTTAGGCTTAGGGTTAGGGTTAGGGTACGGCTTAGGGTACGGGTTCGGGGAGGGCTTCGGGTACGGCGTAGGGTATGGGTAAGGGTTAGGGTTAGGGTTAGTGTTAGGGTTAGGGCTCGGTTCAGGGTACGGGTTAGGATTAGGGTACGTGTTAGGGTTAGGGTAGGGGTTAGGGTTAGGGTACGCGTTAGGGTTAGGGTAGTTATTAAACCTATCCCACTCTCTAGATACCCCTTAGCACGTAAAGGAATATTATTTGGGGGTCCAGCCATGGAGAAGAGTTTAGACACTAGGATAAAATAAGGAACACACCCATTATAAAGAAATCACATTAGGATTCTCTTTTTAAGCTGTTCCTTAAAACACTAGTGCTTAGGAAATCTATTGGAGGCAGAAGCAGTCAAGGGTAGCCTAGGGTTAGGGTTAGGCTTAGGGTTAGGCTTAGGGTACGGCTTAGGGTACGGGTTCGGCGTAGGGTATGGTTTTGGGTTAGGGTTAGGGTTAGTGTTAGGGCTAGGGATCGGTTTAGGGTCCGGGTTAGGATTAGGGTACGTGTTAGGGTTAGGGTAGGGGTTAGGGTGAGGGTACGCGTTAGTGTTAGGGTAGTTATTAAACCTATCCCACTCTCTAGATACCCCTTAGCACGTAAAGGAATATTATTTGTGGGTCCAGCCATGGAGAAGAGTTTAGACACTAGGATAAGATAAGGAACACACCCATTATAAAGAAATCACATTAGGATTCTCTTTTTAAGCTGTTCCTTCAAACACTACTGCTTAGGAAATCAATTGGAGGCAGAAGCAGTCAAGGGTAGCCTAGGGTTAGGGTTAGGCTTAGGGTTAGGTTTAGGGTATGGCTTAGGGTACGGGTTCGGGGAGGGGTGCGGGTACGGCGTAGGGTATGGGTTAGGGTTAGGGTTAGGGTTAGTGTTAGGGTTAGGGCTCGGTTTAGGGTACAGGTTAGGATTAGGGTACGTGTTAGGGTTAGGGTAGGGGTTAGGGTTAGGGTACGCGTTAGGGTTAGGGTAGTTATTAAACCTATCCCACTCTCTAGATACCCCTTAGCACGTAAGGGAATATTATTTGGGGGTGCAGCCATGGAGAAGAGTTTAGACACTAGGATAAGATAAGGAACACACTCATTATAAAGAAATCACATTAGGATTCTCTTTTTAAGCTGTTCCTTAAAACACTAGTGCTTAGGAAATCTATTGGAGGCAGAAGCAGTCAAGGGTAGCCTAGGGTTAGGGTTAGGCTTAGGGTTAGGCTTAGGGTACGGCTTAGGGTACGGGTTCGGGGAGGGGTGCGGGTACGGCATAGGGTATGGGTTAGGGTTAGGGTTAGTGTTAGGGTTAGGGCTCGTTTTAGGGTACGGGTTAGGATTAGGGTACGTGTTAGGGTTAGGGTAGGGGTTAGGGTTAGGGTACGCGTTTGGGTTAGGGTAGTTATTAAACCTATCCCACTCTCTAGATACCTCTTAGCACGTAAAGGAATATTATTTGGGGGTCCAGCCATGGAGAAGAGTTTAGACACTAGGATAAGATAAGGAACACACCCATTATAAAGAAATCACATTAGGATTCTCTTTTTAAGCTGTTCCTTAAAACACTAGTGCTTAGGAAATCTATTGGAGGCAGAAGCAGTAAAGGGTAGCCTAGGGTTAGGGTTAGGCTTAGGGTACGGCTTAGGGTACGGCTTAGGGAACGGGTTCGGGGAGGGGTTCGGGTACGGCGTAGGGTATGGGTTAGGGTTAGGTTTAGGGTTAGTGTTAGGGTTAGGGCTCGGTTTAGGGTACGGGTTAGGATTAGGGTACGTGTTAGGGTTATGGTAGGGGTTAGGATTAGGGTACGCGTTACGGTTAGGGTAGTTATTAAACCTATCCCACTCTCTAGATACCCCTTAGCACGTAAAGGAATATTATTTGGGGGTCCAGCCATGGAGAAGAGTTTAGACACTAGGATAAGATAAGGAACACGCCCATTATAAAGAAATCACATTAGGATTCTCTTTTTCAGCTGTTCCTTAAAACACTAGTGCTTAGGAAATCTATTGGAGGCAGAAGCAGTCAAGGGTAGCCTAGGGTTAGGGTTAGGCTTAGGGTTAGGCTTAGGGTACGGCTTAGGGTACGGGTTCGGGGAGGGGTTCGGGTACGGCGTAGGGTATGGGTTAGGGTTAGGGTTAGTGTTAGGGTTAGGGCTCGGTTTAGGGTACGGGTTAGGATTAGGGTACGTGTTAGGGTTAGGGTAGGGGTTAGGGTTAGGCTACGCGTTAGGGTTAGGGTAGTTAGTAAACCTATCCCACTCTCTAGATACCCCTTAGCACGTAAAGGAATATTATTTGTGGGTCCAGCCATGGAGAAGAGTTTAGACACTAGGATAAGATAAGGAACACACCCATTATAAAGAAATCACATTAGGATTCTATTTTTAAGCTGTTCCTTCAAACACTAGTGCTTAGGAAATCTATTGGAGGCAGAAGCAGTCAAGGGTAGCCTAGGGTTAGGGTTAGGCTTAGGGTTAGGGGTATTGTACGGCTTAGGTTACGGATTCGGGGAGGGGTTCGGGTACGGCGTAGGGTATGGGTTAGGGTTAGTTTTAGGGTTAGGGCTCGGTTTAGGGTACGGGTTAGGATTAGGGTACATGTTAGGGTTAGGGTAGGGGTTAGGGTTAGGGAACGCGTTAGGGTTAGGGTAGTTATTAAACCTATCCCACTCTGTAGATACCCCTTAGCACGTAAAGGAATATTATTAGGGGGTCCAGCCATGGAGAAGAGTTTAGACACAAGGATAAGATAAGGAACACACCCATTATAAAGAAATCACATTAGGATTCTCTTTTTAAGCCGTTCCTTAAAACACTAGTGCTTAGAAAGTCTATTGGAGGCAGAAGCAGTCAAGGGTAGCCTAGGGTTAGGGTTAGGCTTAGGGTTAGGCTTAGGGTACGGCTTAGGGTACGGGTTCGGGGAGGGGTTCGGGTACGGCGTAGGGTATGGGTTAGGGTTAGGGTTAGTGTTAGGATTAGGGCTTGGTTTAGGATACGGGTTAGGATTAGGCTACGTGTTAGGGTTAGGGTAGGGGTTACGGTTAGGGTACGCGTTAGGGTTAGGGTAGTTATTAAACCTATCCCACTCTCTAGATACCCCTTAGCACATAAAGGTTTATTACTTGGGGGTCCAGCCATGGAGAAGAGTTTAGACACTAGGATAAGATAAGGAACACACCCATTATAAAGAAATCACATTAGGATTCTCTTTTTAAGCTGTTCCTTAAAACACTAGTGCTTAGGAAATCTATTGGAGGCAGAAGCAGTTAAGGGTAGCCTTGGGTTAGGGTTAGGCTTAGGGTTAGGGTTAGGGTACGGCTTAGGGTACGGGTTCGGGGAGGGCTTCGGGTACGGCGTAGGGTATGGGTAAGGGTTAGGTTTAGGGTTAGTGTTAGGGTTAGGGCTCGGTTCAGGGTACGGGTTAGGATTAGGGTACGTGTTAGGGTTAGGGTAGGGGTTAGGGTTAGGGTACGCGTTAGGGTTAGGGTAGTTATTAAACCTATCCCACTCTCTAGATACCCCTTAGCACGTAAAGGAATATTATTTGGGGGTCCAGCCATGGAGAAGAGTTTAGACACTAGGATAAGATAAGGAACACACCCATTATAAAGAAATCACATTAGGATTCTCTTTTTAAGCTGTTCCTTAAAACACTAGTGCTTAGGAAATCTATTGGAGGCAGAAGCAGTCAAGGGTAGCCTAGGGTTAGGGTTAGGCTTAGGGTTAGGCTTAGGGTACGGCTTAGGGTACGGGTTCGGCGTAGGGTATGGTTTTGGGTTAGGGTTAGGGTTAGTGTTAGGGCTAGGGATCGGTTTAGGGTCCGGGTTAGGATTAGGGTACGTGTTAGGGTTAGGGTAGGGGTTAGGGTGAGGGTACGCGTTAGTGTTAGGGTAGTTATTAAACCTATCCCACTCTCTAGATACCCCTTAGCACGTAAAGGAATATTATTTGTGGGTCCAGCCATGGAGAAGAGTTTAGACACTAGGATAAGATAAGGAACACACCCATTATAAAGAAATCACATTAGGATTCTCTTTTTCAGCTGTTCCTTCAAACACTACTGCTTAGGAAATCAATTGGAGGCAGAAGCAGTCAAGGGTAGCCTAGGGTTAGGGTTAGGCTTAGGGTTAGGTTTAGGGTATGGCTTAGGGTACGGGTTCGGGGAGGGGTGCGGGTACGGCATAGGGTATGGGTTAGGGTTAGGGTTAGGGTTAGTGTTAGGGTTAGGGCTCGGTTTAGGGTACAGGTTAGGATTAGGGTACGTGTTAGGGTTAGGGTAGGGGTTAGGGTTAGGGTACGCGTTAGGGTTAGGGTAGTTATTAAACCTATCCCACTCTCTAGATACCCCTTAGCACGTAAGGGAATATTATTTGGGGGTGCAGCCATGGAGAAGAGTTTAGACACTAGGATAAGATAAGGAACACACTCATTATAAAGAAATCACATTAGGATTCTCTTTTTAAGCTGTTCCTTAAAACACTAGTGCTTAGGAAATCTATTGGAGGCAGAAGCAGTCAAGGGTAGCCTAGGGTTAGGGTTAGGCTTAGGGTTAGGCTTAGGGTACGGCTTAGGGTACGGGTTCGGGGAGGGGTGCGGGTACGGCATAGGGTATGGGTTAGGGTTAGGGTTAGTGTTAGGGTTAGGGCTCGTTTTAGTGTACGGGTTAGGATTAGGGTACGTGTTAGGGTTAGGGTAGGGGTTAGGGTTAGGGTACGCGTTAGGGTTAGGGTAGTTATTAAACCTATCCCACTCTCTAGATACCTCTTAGCACGTAAAGGAATATTATTTGGGGGTCCAGCCATGGAGAAGAGTTTAGACACTAGGATAAGATAAGGAACACACCCATTATAAAGAAATCACATTAGGATTCTCTTTTTAAGCTGTTCCTTAAAACACTAGTGCTTAGGAAATCTATTGGAGGCAGAAGCAGTAAAGGGTAGCCTAGGGTTAGGGTTAGGCTTAGGGTACGGCTTAGGGTACGGCTTAGGGAACGGGTTCGGGGAGGGGTTCGGGTACGGCGTAGGATATGGGTTAGGGTTAGGTTTAGGGTTAGTGTTAGGGTTAGGGCTCGGTTTAGGGTACGGGTTAGGATTAGGGTACGTGTTAGGGTTATGGTAGGGGTTAGGATTAGGGTACGCGTTAGGGTTAGGGTAGTTATTAAACCTATCCCACTCTCTAGATACCCCTTAGCACGTAAAGGAATATTATTTGGGGGTGCAGCCATGGAGAAGAGTTTAGACACTAGGATAAGATAAGGAACACGCCCATTATAAAGAAATCACATTAGGATTCTCTTTTTCAGCTGTTCCTTAAAACACTAGTGCTTAGGAAATCTATTGGAGGCAGAAGCAGTCAAGGGTAGCCTAGGGTTAGGGTTAGGCTTAGGGTTAGGCTTAGGGTACGGCTTAGGGTACGGGTTCGGGGAGGGGTTCGGGTACGGCGTAGGGTATGGGTTAGGGTTAGGGTTAGTGTTAGGGTTAGGGCTCGGTTTAGGGTACGGGTTAGGATTAGGGTACGTGTTAGGGTTAGGGTAGGGGTTAGGGTTAGGCTACGCGTTAGGGTTAGGGTAGTTAGTAAACCTATCCCACTCTCTAGATACCCCTTAGCACGTAAAGGAATATTATTTGTGGGTCCAGCCATGGAGAAGAGTTTAGACACTAGGATAAGATAAGGAACACACCCATTATAAAGAAATCACATTAGGATTCTATTTTTAAGCTGTTCCTTCAAACACTAGTGCTTAGGAAATCTATTGGAGGCAGAAGCAGTCAAGGGTAGCCTAGGGTTAGGGTTA
Organism: Balaenoptera borealis; assembly: GCF_965194805.1. Classification (NCBI taxonomy): domain Eukaryota; kingdom Metazoa; phylum Chordata; class Mammalia; order Artiodactyla; family Balaenopteridae; genus Balaenoptera; species Balaenoptera borealis. Next base: position 36,425 of record NW_028122738.1, on the reverse strand, counting down.
GGCTTAGGGTTAGGGGTATTGTACGGCTTAGGTTACGGATTCGGGGAGGGGTTCGGGTACGGCGTAGGGTATGGGTTAGGGTTAGTTTTAGGGTTAGGGCTCGGTTTAGGGTACGGGTTAGGATTAGGGTACATGTTAGGGTTAGGGTAGGGGTTAGGGTTAGGGAACGCGTTAGGGTTAGGGTAGTTATTAAACCTATCCCACTCTGTAGATACCCCTTAGCACGTAAAGGAATATTATTAGGGGGTCCAGCCATGGAGAAGAGTTTAGACACAAGGATAAGATAAGGAACACACCCATTATAAAGAAATCACATTAGGATTCTCTTTTTAAGCCGTTCCTTAAAACACTAGTGCTTAGAAAGTCTATTGGAGGCAGAAGCAGTCAAGGGTAGCCTAGGGTTAGGGTTAGGCTTAGGGTTAGGCTTAGGGTACGGCTTAGGGTACGGGTTCGGGGAGGGGTTCGGGTACGGCGTAGGGTATGGGTTAGGGTTAGGGTTAGTGTTAGGATTAGGACTTGGTTTAGGATACGGGTTAGGATTAGGCTACGTGTTAGGGTTAGGGTAGGGGTTACGGTTAGGGTACGCGTTAGGGTTAGGGTAGTTATTAAACCTATCCCACTCTCTAGATACCCCTTAGCACATAAAGGTTTATTACTTGGGGGTCCAGCCATGGAGAAGAGTTTAGACACTAGGATAAGATAAGGAACACACCCATTATAAAGAAATCACATTAGGATTCTCTTTTTAAGCTGTTCCTTAAAACACTAGTGCTTAGGAAATCTATTGGAGGCAGAAGCAGTTAAGGGTAGCCTTGGGTTAGGGTTAGGCTTAGGGTTAGGGTTAGGGTACGGCTTAGGGTACGGGTTCGGGGAGGGCTTCGGGTACGGCGTAGGGTATGGGTAAGGGTTAGGGTTAGGGTTAGTGTTAGGGTTAGGGCTCGGTTCAGGGTACGGGTTAGGATTAGGGTACGTGTTAGGGTTAGGGTAGGGGTTAGGGTTAGGGTACGCGTTAGGGTTAGGGTAGTTATTAAACCTATCCCACTCTCTAGATACCCCTTAGCACGTAAAGGAATATTATTTGGGGGTCCAGCCATGGAGAAGAGTTTAGACACTAGGATAAGATAAGGAACACACCCATTATAAAGAAATCACATTAGGATTCTCTTTTTAAGCTGTTCCTTAAAACACTAGTGCTTAGGAAATCTATTGGAGGCAGAAGCAGTCAAGGGTAGCCTAGGGTTAGGGTTAGGCTTAGGGTTAGGCTTAGGGTACGGCTTAGGGTACGGGTTCGGCGTAGGGTATGGTTTTGGGTTAGGGTTAGGGTTAGTGTTAGGGCTAGGGATCGGTTTAGGGTCCGGGTTAGGATTAGGGTACGTGTTAGGGTTAGGGTAGGGGTTAGGGTGAGGGTACGCGTTAGTGTTAGGGTAGTTATTAAACCTATCCCACTCTCTAGATACCCCTTAGCACGTAAAGGAATATTATTTGGGGGTCCAGCCATGGAGAAGAGTTTAGACACTAGGATAAGATAAGGAACACACCCATTATAAAGAAATCACATTAGGATTCTCTTTTTCAGCTGTTCCTTCAAACACTAGTGCTTAGGAAATCTATTGGAGGCAGAAGCAGTCAAGGGTAGCCTAGGGTTAGGTTTAGGCTTAGGGTTAGGGTTAGGGTATGGCTTAGGGTAGGGGTTCGGGGAGGGGTTCGGGTACGGCGTAGGGTATGGGTTAGGGTTAGGGTTAGGGTTAGTGTTAGGGTTAGGGCTCGGTTTAGGGTACAGGTTAGGATTAGGGTACGTGTTAGGGTTAGGGTAGGGGTTAGGGTTAGGGTACGCGTTAGGGTTAGGGTAGTTATTAAACCTATCCCACTCTCTAGATACCCCTTAGCACGTAAAGGAATATTATTTGGGGGTCCAGCCATGGAGAAGAGTTTAGACACTAGGATAAGATAAGGAACACACCCATTATAAAGAAATCACATTAGGATTCTCTTTTTAAGCTGTTCCTTAAAACACTAGTGCTTAGGAAATCTATTGGAGGCAGAAGCAGTAAAGGGTAGCCTAGGGTTAGGGTTAGGCTTAGGGTAAGGCTTAGGGTACGGCTTAGGGTACGGCTTAGGGTACGGGTTCGGGGAGGGGTTCGGGTACGGCGTAGGGTATGGGTTAGGGTTAGGTTTAGGGTTAGTGTTAGGGTTAGGGCTCGGTTTAGGGTACGGGTTAGGATTAGGGTACGTGTTAGGGTTATGGTAGGGGTTAGGATTAGGGTACGCGTTAGGGTTAGGGTAGTTATTAAACCTATCCCACTCTCTAGATACCCCTTAGCACGTAAAGGAATATTATTTGGGGGTCCAGCCATGGAGAAGAGTTTAGACACTAGGATAAGATAAGGAACACACCCATTATAAAGAAATCACATTAGGATTCTCTTTTTCAGCTGTTCCTTAAAACACTAGTGCTTAGGAAATCTATTGGAGGCAGAAGCAGTCAAGGGTAGCCTAGGGTTAGGGTTAGGCTTAGGGTTAGGCTTAGGGTACGGCTTAGGGTACGGGTTCGGGGAGGGGTTCGGGTACGGCGTAGGGTATGGGTTAGGATTAGGGTTAGTGTTAGGGTTAGGGCTCGGTTTAGGGTACGGGTTAGGATTAGGGTACGTGTTAGGGTTAGGGTAGGGGTTAGGGTTAGGCTATGCGTTAGGGTTAGGGTAGTTAGTAAACCTATCCCACTCTCTAGATACCCCTTAGCACGTAAAGGAATATTATTTGTGTGTCCAGCCATGGAGAAGAGTTTAGACACTAGGATCAGATAAGGAACACACCCATTATAAAGAAATCACATTAGGATTCTATTTTTAAGCTGTTCCTTCAAACACTAGTGCTTAGGAAATCTATTGGAGGCAGAAGCAGTCAAGGGTAGCCTAGGGTTAGGGTTAGGCTTAGGGTTAGGGGTATTGTACGGCTTAGGTTACGGATTCGGGGAGGGGTTCGGGTACGGCGTAGGGTATGGGTTAGGGTTAGTTTTAGGGTTAGGGCTCGGTTTAGGGTACGGGTTAGGATTAGGGTACATGTTAGGGTTAGGGTAGGGGTTAGGGTTAGGGAACGCGTTAGGGTTAGGGTAGTTATTAAACCTATCCCACTCTGTAGATACCCCTTAGCACGTAAGGCAATATTATTTGGGGGTGCAGCCATGGAGAAGAGTTTAGACACTAGGATAAGATAAGGAACACACCCATTATAAAGAAATCACATTAGGATTCTCTTTTTAAGCTGTTCCTTAAAACACTAGTGCTTAGGAAATCTATTGGAGGCAGAAGCAGTGAAGGGTAGCCTAGGGTTAGGGTTAGGCTTAGGGTTAGGCTTAGGGTACGGCTTAGGGTACGGGTTCGGGGAGGGGTTCGGGTACGGCGTAGGGTATGGGTTAGGGTTAGGTTTAGGGTTAGTGTTAGGGTTAGGGCTCGGTTTAGGGTACGGGTTAGGATTAGGGTACGTGTTAGGGTTAGGGTACGCTTTAGGGTTAGGGTAGTTATTAAACCTATCCCACTGTCTACATACCCCTTAGAACGTAAAGGAATATTATTTGGGGGTCCAGCCATGGAGAAGAGTTTAGACACTAGGATAAGATAAGGAACACACCCATTATAAAGAAATCACATTAGGATTCTCTTTTTCAGCTGTTCCTTAAAACACTAGTGCTTAGGAAATCTATTGGAGGCAGAAGCAGTCAAGGGTAGCCTAGGGTTAGGGTTAGGCTTAGGGTTAGGCTTAGGGTACGGCTTAGGGTACGGGTTCGGCGTAGGGTATGGTTTTGGGTTAGGGTTAGGGTTAGTGTTAGGGTTAGGGATCGGTTTAGGGTACGGGTTAGGATTAGGGTACGTGTTAGGGTTAGGGTAGGGGTTAGGGTTAGGGTACGTGTTAGTGTTAGGGTAGTTATTAAACCTATCCCACTCTCTAGATACCCCTTAGCACGTAAAGGAATATTATTTGGGGGTCCAGCCATGGAGAAGAGTTTAGACACTAGGATAAGATAAGGAACACACCCATTATAAAGAAATCACATTAGGATTCTCTTTTTCAGCTGTTCCTTAAAACACTAGTGCTTAGGAAATCTATTGGAGGCAGAAGCAGTCAAGGGTAGCCTAGGGTTAGGGTTAGGCTTAGGGTTAGGCTTAGGGTACGGCTTAGGGTAGGGGTTCGGGGAGGGGTTCGGGTACGGCGTAGGGTATGGGTTAGGGTTAGGGTTAGTGTTAGGGTTAGGGCTCGGTTTAGGGTACGGCTTAGGATTAGGGTACGTGTTAGGGTTAGGGTAGGGGTTAGGGTTAGGGTACGCGTTAGGGTTAGGGTAGTTATTAAACCTATCCCACTCTCTACATACCCCTTAGCACGTAAAGGAATATTATTTGGGGGTCCAGCCATGGAGAAGAGTTTAGACACTAGGATAAGATAAGGAACACACCCATTATAAAGAAATCACATTAGGATTCTCTTTTTAGGCCGTTCCTTCAAACACTAGGGCTTAGGAAACCTATTGGAGGCAGAAGCAGTCAAGGGTAGCGTAGGGTTAGGGTTAGGCTTAGGGTTAGGCTTAGGGTACGGCTTAGGGTACGGGTTCGGGGAGGGGTTCGGGGACGACGTAGGGTATGGGTTAGGGTTAGTGTTAGGATTAGGGCTTGGTTTAGGGTACGGGTTAGGATTAGGATACGTGTTAGGGTTAGGGTAGGGGTTAGGGTTAGGGTACGCGTTAGTGTTAGGGTAGTTATTAAACCTATCCCACTCTCTACATACCCCTTAGAACGTAAAGGAATATTATTTGGGGGTCCAGCCATGGAGAAGAGTTTAGACACTAGGATAAGATAAGGAACACACCCATTATAAAGAAATCACATTAGGATTCTCTTTTTAAGCTGTTCCTTAAAACACTAGTGCTTAGGAAATCTATTGGAGGCAGAAGCAGTCAAGGGTAGCCTAGGGTTAGGGTTAGGCTTAGGGTTAGGCTTAGGGTACGGCTTAGGGTACGGGTTCGGCGTAGGGTATGGTTTTGGGTTAGGGTTAGGGTTAGTGTTAGGGCTAGGGATCGGTTTAGGGTACGGGTTAGGATTAGGGTACGTGTTAGGGTTAGGGTAGGGGTTAGGGTGAGGGTACGCGTTAGTGTTAGGGTAGTTATTAAACCTATCCCACTCTCTAGATACCCCTTAGCACGTAAAGGAATATTATTTGGGGGTCCAGCCATGGAGAAGAGTTTAGACACTAGGATAAGATAAGGAACACACCCATTATAAAGAAATCACATTAGGATTCTCTTTTTCAGCTGTTCCTTCAAACACTAGTGCTTAGGAAATCTATTGGAGGCAGAAGCAGTCAAGGGTAGCCTAGGGTTAGGATTAGGCTTAGGGTTAGGGTTAGGGTACGGCTTAGGGTAGGGGTTCGGGGAGGGGTTTGGGTACGGCGTAGGGTATGGGTTAGGGTTAGGGTTAGGGTTAGTGTTAGGGTTAGGGCTCGGTTTAGGGTACGGGTTAGGATTAGGGTACGTGTTAGGGTTAGGGTAGGGGTTAGGGTTAGGGTACGCATTAGGGTTAGGGTAGTTATTAAACCTATCACACTCTCTAGATACCTCTTAGCACGTAAAGGAATATTATTTGGGGGTCCAGCCATGGAGAAGAGTTTAGACACTAGGATAAGATAAGGAACACACCCATTATAAAGAAATCACATTAGGATTCTCTTTTTAAGCTGTTCCTTAAAACACTAGTGCTTAGGAAATCTATTGGAGGCAGAAGCAGTAAAGGGTAGCCTAGGGTTAGGGTCAGGCTTAGGGTTAGGCTTAGGGTACGGCGTAGGGTACGGGTTCGGGGAGGGGTTCGGGTACGGCGTAGGGTATGGGTTAGGGTTAGGTTTAGGGTTAGTGTTAGGGTTAGGGCTCGGTTTAGGGTACGGGTTAGGATTAGGGTACGTGTTAGGGTTAGGGTAGGGGCTAGGGTTAGGGTACGCGTTAGGGTTAGGGTAGTTATTAAACCTATCCCACTCTCTAGATACCCGTTAGCACGTAAAGGAATATTACTTGGCGGTCCAGCCATGGAGAAGAGTTTAGACACTAGGATAAGATAAGGAACACACCCATTATAAAGAAATCACATTAGGATTCTATTTTTCAGCTGTTCCTTAAAACACTAGTGCTTAGGAAATCTATTGGAGGCAGAAGCAGTCAAGGGTAGCCTAGGGTTAGGGTTAGGCTTAGGGTTAGGCTTAGGGTACGGCTTAGGGTACGGGTTCGGGGTGGGGTTCGGGTACGGCGTAGGGTATGGGTTAGGGTTAGGGTTAGGGTTAGTGTTAGGGTTAGGGCTCGGTTTAGGGTACGGGTTAGGATTAGGGTACGTGTTAGGGTTAGGGTAGGGGTTAGGGTTAGGCTACGCGTTAGGGTTAGGGTAGTTAGTAAACCTATACCACTCTCTAGATACCCCTTAGCACGTAAAGGAATATTATTTGTGGGTCCAGCCATGAAGAAGAGTTTAGACACTAGGATAAGATAAGGAACACACCCATTATAAAGAAATCACATTAGGATTCTATTTTTAAGCTGTTCCTTCAAACACTAGTGCTTAGGAAATCTATTGGAGGCAGAAGCAGTCAAGGGTAGCCTAGGGTTAGGGTTAGGCTTAGGGTTAGGGGTATTGTACGGCTTAGGTTACGGATTCGGGGAGGGGTTCGGGTACGGCGTAGGGTATGGGTTAGGGTTAGTTTTAGGGTTAGGGCTCGGTTTAGGGTACGGGTTAGGATTAGGGTACATGTTAGGGTTAGGGTAGGGGTTAGGGTTAGGGAACGCGTTAGGGTTAGGGTAGTTATTAAACCTATCCCACTCTGTAGATACCCCTTAGCACGTAAAGGAATATTATTAGGGGGTCCAGCCATGGAGAAGAGTTTAGACACAAGGATAAGATAAGGAACACACCCATTATAAAGAAATCACATTAGGATTCTCTTTTTAAGCCGTTCCTTAAAACACTAGTGCTTAGAAAGTCTATTGGAGGCAGAAGCAGTCAAGGGTAGCCTAGGGTTAGGGTTAGGCTTAGGGTTAGGCTTAGGGTACGGCTTAGGGTACGGGTTCGGGGAGGGGTTCGGGTACGGCGTAGGGTATGGTTTAGGGTTAGGGTTAGTGTTAGGATTAGGGCTTGGTTTAGGATACGGGTTAGGATTAGGCTACGTGTTAGGGTTAGGGTAGGGGTTACGGTTAGGGTACGCGTTAGGGTTAGGGTAGTTATTAAACCTATCCCACTCTCTAGATACCCCTTAGCACATAAAGGAATATTACTTGGGGGTCCAGCCATGGAGAAGAGTTTAGACACTAGGATAAGATAAGGAACACACCCATTATAAAGAAATCACATTAGGATTCTCTTTTTAAGCTGTTCCTTAAAACACTAGTGCTTAGGAAATGTATTGGAGGCAGAAGCAGTCAAGGGTAGCCTTGGGTTAGGGTTAGGCTTAGGGTTAGGGTTAGGGTACGGCTTAGGGTACGGGTTCGGGGAGGGCTTCGGGTACGGCGTAGGGTATGGGTTAGGGTTAGGGTTAGGGTTAGTGTTAGGGTTAGGGCTCGGTTCAGGGTACGGGTTAGGATTAGGGTACGTGTTAGGGTTAGGGTAGGGGTTAGGGTTAGGGTACGCGTTAGGGTTAGGGTAATTATTAAACCTATCCCACTCTCTAGATACCCCTTAGCACGTAAAGGAATATTATTTGGGGGTCCAGCCATGGAGAAGAGTTTAGACACTAGGATAAGATAAGGAACGCACCCATTATAAAGAAATCACATTAGGATTCTCTTTTTAAGCTGTTCCTTAAAACACTAGTGCTTAGGAAATCTATTGGAGGCAGAAGCAGTCAAGGGTAGCCTAGGGTTAGGGTTAGGCTTAGGGTTAGGCTTAGGGTACGGCTTAGGGTACGGGTTCGGCGTAGGGTATGGTTTTGGGTTAGGGTTAGGGTTAGTGTTAGGGTTAGGGATCGGTTTAGGGTACGGGTTAGGATTAGGATACGTGTTAGGGTTAGGGTAGGGGTTAGGGTGAGGGTACGCGTTAGTGTTAGGGTAGTTATTAAACCTATCCCACTCTCTAGATACCCCTTAGCACGTAAAGGAATATTATTTGGGGGTCCAGCCATGGAGAAGAGTTTAGACACTAGGATAAGATAAGGAACACACCCATTATAAAGAAATCACATTAGGATTCTCTTTTTCAGCTGTTCCTTCAAACACTAGTGCTTAGGAAATCTATTGGAGGCAGAAGCAGTCAAGGGTAGCCTAGGGTTAGGTTTAGGCTTAGGGTTAGGGTTAGGGTATGGCTTAGGGTAGGGGTTCGGGGAGGGGTTCGGGTACGGCGTAGGGTATGGGTTAGGGTTAGGGTTAGGGTTAGTGTTAGGGTTAGGGCTCGGTTTAGGGTACGGTTTAGGATTAGGGTACGTGTTAGGGTTAGGGTAGGGGTTAGGGTTAGGGTACGCATTAGGGTTAGGGTAGTTATTAAACCTATCCCACTCTCTAGATACCTCTTAGCACGTAAAGGGATATTATTTGGGGGTCCAGCCATGGAGAAGAGTTTAGACACTAGGATAAGATAAGGAACACACCCATTATAAAGAAATCACATTAGGATTCTATTTTTAAGCTGTTCCTTCAAACACTAGTGCTTAGGAAATCTATTGGAGGCAGAAGCAGTCAAGGGTAGCCTAGGGTTAGGGTTAGGCTTAGGGTTAGGGGTATTGTACGGCTTAGGTTACGGATTCGGGGAGGGGTTCGGGTACAGCGTAGGGTATGGGTTAGGGTTAGTTTTAGGGTTAGGGCTCGGTTTAGGGTACGGGTTAGGATTAGGGTACATGTTAGGGTTAGGGTAGGGGTTAGGGTTAGGGAACGCGTTAGGGTTAGGGTAGTTATTAAACCTATCCCACTCTGTAGATACCCCTTAGCACGTAAGGCAATATTATTTGGGGGTGCAGCCATGGAGAAGAGTTTAGACACTAGGATAAGATAAGGAACACACCCATTATAAAGAAATCACATTAGGATTCTCTTTTTAAGCTGTTCCTTAAAACACTAGTGCTTAGGAAATCTATTGGAGGCAGAAGCAGTGAAGGGTAGCCTAGGGTTAGGGTTAGGCTTAGGGTTAGGCTTAGGGTACGGCTTAGGGTACGGGTTCGGGGAGGGGTTCGGGTACGGCGTAGGGTATGGGTTAGGGTTAGGTTTAGGGTTAGTGTTAGGGTTAGGGCTCGGTTTAGGGTACGGGTTAGGATTAGGGTACGTGTTAGGGTTAGGGTACGCTTTAGGGTTAGGGTAGTTATTAAACCTATCCCACTGTCTACATACCCCTTAGAACGTAAAGGAATATTATTTGGGGTCCAGGCATGGAGAAGAGTTTAGACACTAGGATAAGATAAGGAACACACCCATTATAAAGAAATCACATTAGGATTCTCTTTTTCAGCTGTTCCTTAAAACACTAGTGCTTAGGAAATCTATTGGAGGCAGAAGCAGTCAAGGGTAGCCTAGGGTTAGGGTTAGGCTTAGGGTTAGGCTTAGGGTACGGCTTAGGGTACGGGTTCGGCGTAGGGTATGGTTTTGGGTTAGGGTTAGGGTTAGTGTTAGGGTTAGGGATCGGTTTAGGGTACGGGTTAGGATTAGGGTACGTGTTAGGGTTAGGGTAGGGGTTAGGGTTAGGGTACGTGTTAGTGTTAGGGTAGTTATTAAACCTATCCCACTCTCTAGATACCCCTTAGCACGTAAAGGAATATTATTTGGGGGTCCAGCCATGGAGAAGAGTTTAGACACTAGGATAAGATAAGGAACACACCCATTATAAAGAAATCACATTAGGATTCTCTTTTTCAGCTGTTCCTTAAAACACTAGTGCTTAGGAAATCTATTGGAGGCAGAAGCAGTCAAGGGTAGCCTAGGGTTAGGGTTAGGCTTAGGGTTAGGCTTAGGGTACGGCTTAGGGTAGGGGTTCGGGGAGGGGTTCGGGTACGGCGTAGGGTATGGGTTAGGGTTAGGGTTAGTGTTAGGGTTAGGGCTCGGTTTAGGGTACGGCTTAGGATTAGGGTACGTGTTAGGGTTAGGGTAGGGGTTAGGGTTAGGGTACGCGTTAGGGTTAGGGTAGTTATTAAACCTATCCCACTCTCTACATACCCCTTAGCACGTAAAGGAATATTATTTGGGGGGTCCAGCCATGGAGAAGAGTTTAGACACTAGGATAAGATAAGGAACACACCCATTATAAAGAAATCACATTAGGATTCTCTTTTTAAGCTGTTCCTTAAAACACTAGTGCTTAGGAAATCTATTGGAGGCAGAAGCAGTCAAGGGTAGCCTAGGGTTAGGGTTAGGCTTAGGGTTAGGCTTAGGGTACGGCTTAGGGTACGGGTTCGGCGTAGGGTATGGTTTTGGGTTAGGGTTAGGGTTAGTGTTAGGGCTAGGGATCGGTTTAGGGTACGGGTTAGGATTAGGGTACGTGTTAGGGTTAGGGTAGGGGTTAGGGTGAGGGTACGCGTTAGGGTTAGGGTAGTTATTAAACCTATCCCACTCTCTAGATACCCCTTAGCACGTAAAGGAATATTATTTGGGGGTCCAGCCATGGAGAAGAGTTTAGACACTAGGATAAGATAAGGAACACACCCATTATAAAGAAATCACATTAGGATTCTCTTTTTCAGCTGTTCCTTCAAACACTAGTGCTTAGGAAATCTATTGGAGGCAGAAGCAGTCAAGGGTAGCCTAGGGTTAGGATTAGGCTTAGGGTTAGGGTTAGGGTACGGCTTAGGGTAGGGGTTCGGGGAGGGGTTCGGGTACGGCGTAGGGTATGGGTTAGGGTTAGGGTTAGGGTTAGTGTTAGGGTTAGGGCTCGGTTTAGGGTACGGGTTAGGATTAGGGTACGTGTTAGGGTTAGGGTAGGTGTTAGGGTTAGGGTACGCATTAGGGTTAGGGTAGTTATTAAACCTATCCCACTCTCTAGATACCTCTTAGCACGTAAAGGAATATTATTTGGGGGTCCAGCCATGGAGAAGAGTTTAGACACTAGGATAAGATAAGGAACACACCCATTATAAAGAAATCACATTAGGATTCTCTTTTTAAGCTGTTTCTTAAAACACTACTGCTTAGGAAATCAATTGGAGGCAGAAGCAGTCAAGGGTAGCCTAGGGTTAGGGTTAGGCTTAGGGTTAGGTTTAGAGTTTGGCTTAGGGTACGGGTTCGGGGAGGGGTGCGGGTACGGCGTAGGGTATGGGTTAGGGATAGGGTTAGTGTTAGGGTTAGGGCTCGGTTTAGGGTACAGGTTAGGATTAGGGTACGTGTTAGGGTTAGGGTAGGGGTTAGGGTTAGGGTACGCGTTAGGGTTAGGGTAGTTATTAAACCTATCCCACTCTCTAGATACCCCTTAGCACGTAAGGGAATATTATTTGGGGGTGCAGCCATGGAGAAGAGTTTAGACACTAGGATAAGGTAAGGAACACACCCATTATAAAGAAATCACATTAGGATTCTCTTTTTAAGCTGTTCCTTAAAACACTAGTGCTTAGGAAATCTATTGGAGGCAGAAGCAGTCAAGGGTAGCCTAGGGTTAGGGTTAGGCTTAGGGTTAGGCTTAGGGTACGGGTTCGGGGAGGGGTGCGGGTAAGGCGTAGGGTATGTGTTAGGGTTAGGGTTAGGGTTAGTGTTAGGGTTAGGGCTCGGTTTAGGGTACGGGTTAGAATTAGGGTACGTGTTAGGGTTAGGGTAGGGGTTAGGGTTAGGGTACGCGTTAGGGTTAGGGTAGTTATTAAACCTATCCCATTCTCTAGATACCCCTTAGCACGTAAAGGAATATTATTTGAGGGTCCAGCCATGGAGAAGAGTTTAGACACTAGGATAAGATAAGGAACACACCCATTATAAAGAAATCACATTAGGATTCTCTTTTTAAGCTGTTCCTTAAAACACTAGTGCTTAGGAAATCTATTGGAGGCAGAAGCAGTCAAGGGTAGCCTAGGGTTAGTGTTAGGCTTAGGGTTAGGCTTAGGGTACGGGATTGGGGAGGGGTTCGGGTACGGCGTAGGGTATGGGTTAGGGTTAGGGTTAGTGTTAGGGTTAGGGCTCGGTTTAGGGTACGGCTTAGGATTAGGGTACGTGTTAGGGTTAGGGTAGGGGTTAGGGTTAGGGTACGCGTTAGGGTTAGGGTAGTTATTAAACCTATCCCACTCTCTACATACCCCTTAGCACGTAAAGGAATATTATTTGGGGGGTCCAGCCATGGAGAAGAGTTTAGACACTAGGATAAGATAAGGAACACACCCATTATAAAGAAATCACATTAGGATTCTCTTTTTAAGCTGTTCCTTAAAACACTAGTGCTTAGGAAATCTATTGGAGGCAGAAGCAGTCAAGGGTAGCCTAGGGTTAGGGTTAGGCTTAGGGTTAGGCTTAGGGTACGGCTTAGGGTACGGGTTCGGCGTAGGGTATGGTTTTGGGTTAGGGTTAGGGTTAGTGTTAGGGCTAGGGATCGGTTTAGGGTACGGGTTAGGATTAGGGTACGTGTTAGGGTTAGGGTAGGGGTTAGGGTGAGGGTACGCGTTAGGGTTAGGGTAGTTATTAAACCTATCCCACTCTCTAGATACCCCTTAGCACGTAAAGGAATATTATTTGGGGGTCCAGCCATGGAGAAGAGTTTAGACACTAGGATAAGATAAGGAACACACCCATTATAAAGAAATCACATTAGGATTCTCTTTTTCAGCTGTTCCTTCAAACACTAGTGCTTAGGAAATCTATTGGAGGCAGAAGCAGTCAAGGGTAGCCTAGGGTTAGGATTAGGCTTAGGGTTAGGGTTAGGGTACGGCTTAGGGTAGGGGTTCGGGGAGGGGTTCGGGTACGGCGTAGGGTATGGGTTAGGGTTAGGGTTAGGGTTAGTGTTAGGGTTAGGGCTCGGTTTAGGGTACGGGTTAGGATTAGGGTACGTGTTAGGGTTAGGGTAGGTGTTAGGGTTAGGGTACGCATTAGGGTTAGGGTAGTTATTAAACCTATCCCACTCTCTAGATACCTCTTAGCACGTAAAGGAATATTATTTGGGGGTCCAGCCATGGAGAAGAGTTTAGACACTAGGATAAGATAAGGAACACACCCATTATAAAGAAATCACATTAGGATTCTCTTTTTAAGCTGTTTCTTAAAACACTACTGCTTAGGAAATCAATTGGAGGCAGAAGCAGTCAAGGGTAGCCTAGGGTTAGGGTTAGGCTTAGGGTTAGGTTTAGAGTTTGGCTTAGGGTACGGGTTCGGGGAGGGGTGCGGGTACGGCGTAGGGTATGGGTTAGGGATAGGGTTAGTGTTAGGGTTAGGGCTCGGTTTAGGGTACAGGTTAGGATTAGGGTACGTGTTAGGGTTAGGGTAGGGGTTAGGGTTAGGGTACGCGTTAGGGTTAGGGTAGTTATTAAACCTATCCCACTCTCTAGATACCCCTTAGCACGTAAGGGAATATTATTTGGGGGTGCAGCCATGGAGAAGAGTTTAGACACTAGGATAAGGTAAGGAACACACCCATTATAAAGAAATCACATTAGGATTCTCTTTTTAAGCTGTTCCTTAAAACACTAGTGCTTAGGAAATCTATTGGAGGCAGAAGCAGTCAAGGGTAGCCTAGGGTTAGGGTTAGGCTTAGGGTTAGGCTTAGGGTACGGGTTCGGGGAGGGGTGCGGGTACGGCGTAGGGTATGTGTTAGGGTTAGGGTTAGGGTTAGTGTTAGGGTTAGGGCTCGGTTTAGGGTACGGGTTAGAATTAGGGTACGTGTTAGGGTTAGGGTAGGGGTTAGGGTTAGGGTACGCGTTAGGGTTAGGGTAGTTATTAAACCTATCCCATTCTCTAGATACCCCTTAGCACGTAAAGGAATATTATTTGAGGGTCCAGCCATGGAGAAGAGTTTAGACACTAGGATAAGATAAGGAACACACCCATTATAAAGAAATCACATTAGGAGTCTCTTTTTAAGCTGTTCCTTAAAACACTAGTGCTTAGGAAATCTATTGGAGGCAGAAGCAGTCAAGGGTAGCCTAGGGTTAGTGTTAGGCTTAGGGTTAGGCTTAGGGTACGGGATTGGGGAGGGGTTCGGGTACGGCGTAGGGTATGGGTTAGGGTTAGGGTTAGTGTTAGGGTTAGGGCTCGGTTTAGGGTACGGGTTAGGATTAGGGTACGTGTTAGGGTTAGGGTAGGGGTTAGGGTTAGAGTACGCATTAGGGTTAGGGTAGTTATTAAACCTATCCCACTCTGTAGATACCCCTTAGCACGTAAGGGAATATTATTTGGGGGTGCAGCCATGGAGAAGAGTTTAGACACTAAGATAAGATAAGGAACACACCCATTATAAAGAAATCACATTAGGATTCTCTTTTTAACCTGTTCCTTAAAACACTAGTGCTTAGGAAATCTATTGGAGGCAGAAGCAGTCAAGGGTAGCCTAGGGTTAGGGTTAGGCTTAGGGTTAGGCTTAGGGTACGGCTTAGGGTACGGGTTCGGGGAGGGGTGCGGGTAAGGCGTAGGGTATGGGTTAGGGTTAGGGTTAGGGTTAGTGTTAGGGTTAGGGCTCGGTTTAGGTTACGTGTTAGGATTAGGGTACGTGTTAGGGTTAGGGTACGCGTTAGGGTTAGGGTAGTTATTAAACCTATCCCACTCTCTAGATACCCCTTAGCACGTAAAGGAATATTATTTGGGGGTCCAGCCATGGAGAAGAGTTTAGACACTAGGATAAATAAGGAACACACCCATTATAAAGAAATCACATTAGGATTCTCTTTTTAAGCTGTTCCTTAAAACACTAGTGCTTAGGGAATCTATTGGAGGCAGAAGCAGTCAAGGGTAGCCTAGGGTTAGTGTTAGGCTTAGGGTTAGGCTTAGGGTACGGCTTAGGGTACGGGTTTGGGGAGGGGTTCGGGTACGGCGTAGGGTATGGGTTAGGGTCAGTGTTAGGGTTACGGCTCGGTTTAGGGTACGGGTTAGGATTAGGGTACGTGTTAGGGTTAGGGTAGGGGTTAGGGTTAAAGTACGCATTAGGGTTAGGGTAGTTATTAAACCTATCCCACTCTCTAGATACCCCTTAGCACGTAAGGGAATATTATTTGGGGGTGCAGCCATGGAGAAGAGTTTAGACACTAAGATAAGATAAGGAACACACCCATTATAAAGAAATCACATTAGGATTCTCTTTTTAAGCTGTTCCTTAAAACACTAGTGCTTAGGAAATCTATTGGAGGCAGAAGCATTCAAGGGTAGCCTAGGGTTAGGGTTAGGCTTAGGGTTAGGGTTAGGGTACGGCTTAGGGTATGGGATCGGGGAGGGGTTCGGGTACGGCGTAGCGTATGGGTTAGGGTTAGGGTTAGGGTTAGTGTTAGGGTTAGGGCTCGGTTTAGGGTACGGGTTAGGATTAGGGTACGTGTTAGGGTTAGGGTAGGGGTTAGGGTTAGGGTACGCGTTAGGGTTAGGGTAGTTATTAAACCTATCCCACTCTCTAGATACCCCTTAGCACGTAAAGGAATATTATTTGGGGGTCCAGCCATGGAGAAGAGTTTAGACACTAGGATAAGATAAGGAACACACCCATTATAAAGAAATCACATTAGGATTCTCTTTTTAAGCTGTTCCTTAAAACACTAGTGCTTAGGAAATCTATTGGAGGCAGAAGCAGTCAACGGTAGCCTAGGGTTAGGGTTAGACTTAGGATTAGGGTTAGGGTATGGCTTAGGGTACGGGTTCGGGGAGGGGTTCGGTTACGGCATAGGGTATGGGTTAGGGTTAGGGTTAGGGTTAGTGTTAGGGTTAGGGCTCGGTTTAGGGTACGGGTTAGGATTAGGGTACGTGTTAGGGTTAGGGTAGGGGTTAGGGTTAGGGTACGCGTTAGGGTTAGGGTAGTTATTAAACCAATCCCACTCTCTAGATACCCCTTAGCACGTAAAGGAATATTATTTGGGGGTCCAGCCATGGAGAAGAGTTTAGACACTAGGATAAGATAAGGAACACACCCATTATAAAGAAATCACATTTGGATTCTCTTTTTAAGCTGTTCCTTAAAACACTAGTGCTTAGGAAATCTATTGGAGGCAGAAGCAGTCAAGGGTAGCCTAGGGTTAGGGTTAGGCTTAGGGTACGGCTTAGGGTACGGGTTCGGGGAGGGGTGCGGGTACGGCGTAGGGTATGGGTTAGGGTTAGGTTTAGGGTTAGTGTTAGGGTTAGGGCTCGGTTTAGGGTACGGGTTAGGATTAGGGTACGTGTTAGGGTTAGGGTAGGGGTTAGGGTTAGGGTACGCGTTAGGGTTAGGGTAGTTATTAAACCTATCCCACTCTCTACATACCCCTTAGCACGTAAAGGAATATTATTTGGGGGTCCAGCCATGGAGAAGAGTTTAGACACTAGGATAAATAAGGAACACACCCATTATAAAGAAATCACATTAGGATTCTCTTTTTAAGCTGTTCCTTAAAACACTACTGCTTAGGAAATCTATTGGAGGCAGAAGCAGTCAAGGGTAGCCTAGGGTTAGGGTTAGGCTTAGGGTTAGGCTTAGGGTACGGCTTAGGGTACGGGTTCGGGGAGGGGTTCGGGTACAGCGTAGGGTATGTGTTAGGGTTAGGGTTAGGGTTAGTGTTGAGGTTAGGGCTCGGTTTAGGGTATGGGTTAGGATTAGGGTACGTGTTAGGGTTAGGGTAGGGGTTAGAGTTAGGGTACGCGTTAGGGTTAGGGTAGTTATTAAACCTATCGCACTGTCTAGATACCCCTTAGCACGTAAAGGGATATTATTTCGGGGTCCAGCCATGGAGAAGAGTTTAGACACTAGGATAAGATAAGGAACACACCCATTATAAAGAAATCACATTAGGATTCTCTTTTTAAGCTGTTCCTTAAAACACTAGTGCTTAGGAAATCTATTGGAGGCAGAAGCAGTGAAGGGTAGCCTAGGGTTAGGGTTAGGCTTAGGGTTAGGCTTAGGGTACGGCTTAGGGTACGGGTTCGGGGAGGGGTGCGGGTACGGCGTAGGGTATGGGTTAGGGTTAGGGTTAGGGTTAGTGTTAGGGTTAGTGCTCGGTTTAGGGTACGGGTTAGAATTAGGGTACGTGTTAGGGTTAGGGTAGGGGTTAGGGTTAGGGTACGCGTTAGGGTTAGGGTAGTTATTAAACCTATCCCACTCTCTAGATACCCCTTAGCACGTAAAGGAATATTATTTGGGGGTCCAGCCATGGAGAAGAGTTTAGACACTAGGATAAATAAGGAACACACCCATTATAAAGAAATCACATTAGGATTCTCTTTTTAAGCTGTTCCTTAAAACACTACTGCTTAGGAAATCTATTGGAGGCAGAAGCAGTCAAGGGTAGCCTAGGGTTAGGGTTAGGCTTAGGGTTAGGGTTAGGGTACGGCTTAGGGTACGGGTTCGCGGAGGGGTTCGGATACGGCGTAGGGTATGGGTTAGGGTTAGGGTTAGGGTTAGTGTTAGGGTTAGGGCTCGGTTTAGGGTACGGGTTAGGATTAGGGTACGTGTTAGGGTTAGGGTAGGGGTTAGGGTTAGGGTACGCGTTAGGGTTAGGGTAGTTAGTAAACCTATCCCACTCTCTAGATACCCCTTAGCACGTAAGGGAATATTATTTGGGGGTCCAGCCATGGAGAAGAGTTTAGACATTAGGATAAGATTAGGAACACACCCATTATAAAGAAATCACATTAGGATTCTCTTTTTAAGCTGTTCCTTAAAGCACTAGTGCTTAGGAAATCTATTGGAGGCAGAAGCAGTCAAGGGTAGCCTAGGGTTAGGGTTAGGCTTAGGGTTAGGGTTAGGGTACGGCTTAGGGTACGGTTTCGGGGAGGGGTTCGTGTACGGCGTAGGGTATGGGTTAGGGTTAGGGTTAGGGTTAGTGTTAGGGTTAGGGCTCGGTTTAGGGTACGGGTTAGGATTAGGGTACGTGTTAGGGTTAGGGTAGTGTTACGGTTAGGGTAAGCGTTAGGGTTAGGGTAGTTATTAAACCTATCGCACTGTCTAGATACCCCTTAGCACGTAAAGGAATATTATTTGGGGGTCCAGCCATGGAGAAGAGTCTAGACACTAGGATAAGATAAGGAACACACCCATTATAAAGAAATCACATTAGGATTCTCTTTTTAAGCTGTTCCTTAAAACACTAGTGCTTAGGAAATCTATTGGAGGCAGAAGCAGTCAAGGGAAGCCTAGGGTTAGGATTAGGCTTAGGGTTAGGCTTAGGGTACGGCTTAGGGTACGGGTTCGGGGAGGGGTGCGGGTACAGCGTAGGGTATGTGTTAGGGTTAAGGTTAGGGTTAGTGTTAGGGTTAGGGCTCGGTTTAGGGTACGGGTTCGGATTAGGGTACGTGTTAGGGTTAGGGTAGGGGTTAGGGTTAGGGTACGCGTTAGGGTTAGGGTACGCTTTAGGTTTAGGGTAGTTAGTAAACCTATCCCACTCTCTAGAAACCCCTTAGCACGTAAGGGAATATTATTTGGGGGTCCAGCCATGGAGAAGAGTTTAGACACTAGGATAAGATAAGGAACACACCCATTATAAAGAAATCACTTTAGGATTCTCTTTTTAAGCTGTTCCTTAAAACACTAGTGCTTAGGAAATCTATTGGAGGCAGAAGCAGTCAAGGGTAGCCTAGGGTTAGGGTTAGGCTTAGGGTTAGGGTTAGGGTACGGCTTGGGGTATGGGTTCGGGGAGGGGTTCGGGTACGGCGTAGGGTATGGGTTAGGGTTAGGGTTAGGGTTAGTGTTAGGGTTAGGGCTCGGTTTAGGGTACGGGTTAGGATTAGGGTACGTGTTAGGGTTAGGGTAGGGGTTAGGGTTAGGTTACGCGTTAGGGCTAGGGTAGTTTGTAAACCTATCCCACTTTCTAGCTCCCCCTTAGCACGTAAAGGAATATTATTTGGGGGTCCAGCCATGGAGAAGAGTTTAGACACTAGGATAAGATAAGGAACACACCCATTATAAAGAAATCACATTAGGATTCTCTTTTTAAGCTGTTCCTTAAAACACTACTGCTTAGGAAATCAATTGGAGGCAGAAGCAGTCAAGGGTAGCCTAGGGTTAGGGTTAGGCTTAGGGTTAGGTTTAGGGTATGGCTTAGGGTACGGGTTCGGGGAGGGGTGCGGGTACGGCGTAGGGTATGGGTTAGGGTTAGGGTTAGGGTTAGTGTTAGGGTTAGGGCTCGGTTTAGGGTACAGGTTAGGATTAGGGTACGTGTTAGGTTTAGTATAGGGGTTAGGGATAGGGTACGCGTTAGGGTTAGGGTAGTTAGTAAACCTATCCCACTCTCTAGATACCCCTTAGCACGTAAAGGAATATTATTTGGGGGTCCAGCCATGGAGAAGAGTTTAGACACTAGGATAAGATAAGGAACACACCCATTATAAAGAAATCACTTTAGGATTCTCTTTTTAAGCTGTTCCTTAAAACACTAGTGCTTAGGAAATCTATTGGAGGCAGAAGCAGTCAAGGGTAGCCTAGGGTTAGGGTTAGGCTTAGGGTTAGGCTTAGGGTATGGCTTAGGGTACGGGTTCGGGGAGGGGTGTGGGTACGGCGTAGGGTATGGGTTAGGGTTAGGGTTAGGGTTAGTGTTAGGGTTAGGGCTCGGTTTAGGGTACGGGTTAGGATTAGGGTACGTGTTAGGTTTAGGGTAGGGGTTAGGGTTAGGGTACGCGTTAGGGTTAGGGTAGTTAGTAAACCTATCCCACTCTCTAGATACCCCTTAGCACGTAAAGGAATATTATTTGGGGGTCCAGCCATGGAGAAGAATTTAGACACTAGGATAAGATAAGGAAAACACCCATTATAAAGAAATCACATTAGGATTCTCTTTTTAAGCTGTTGCTTAAAACACTAGTGCTTAGGAAATCTATTGGAGGCAGAAGCAGTCAAGGGTAGCCTAGGGTTAGTGTTAGGCTTAGGGTTAGGCTTAGGGTACGGCTTAGGGTACGGGTTTGGGGAGGGGTTCGGGTACGGCGTAGGGTATGGGTTAGGGTTAGGGTTAGTGTTAGTGTTAGGGTTAGGGCTCGGTTTAGGGTACGGGTTAGGATTAGGGTACGTGTTAGTGTTAGGGTAGGGGTTAGGGTTAGAGTACGCATTAGGGTTAGGGTAGTTATTAAACCTATCCCACTCTCTAGATACCCCTTAGCACGTAAGGCAATATTATTTGGGGGTGCAGCCATGGAGAAGAGTTTAGACACTAGGATAAGATAAGGAACACACCCATTATAAAGAAATCACATTAGGATTCTCTTTTTAAGCTGTTCCTTAAAACAGTAGTGCTTAGGAAATCTATTGGAGGCAGAAGCAGTCAAGGGTAGCCTAGGGTTAGGGTTAGGCTTAGGGTTAGGTTTAGGGTACGGCTTGGGGAATAGGTTCGGGGAGGGGTTCGGGTACGCCGTAGGGTATGGTTTAGGGTTAGGCTTAGGGTTAGTGTTAGGGTTAGGGCCCGGTTTAGGGTACGGGTTAGGATTAGGGTACATGTTAGGGTTAGGGTAGGGGTTACGGTTAGGTTACGCGTTAGGGCTAGGGTAGTTAGTAAACCTATCCCACTCTCTAGCTCCCCCTTAGCACGTAAAGGAATATTATTTGGGGGTCCAGCCATGGAGAAGAGTTTAGACACTAGGATAAGATAAGGAACACACCCATTATAAAGAAATCACATTAGGATTCTCTTTTTAAGCTGTTTCTTAAAAAACTACTGCTTAGGAAATCAATTGGAGGCAGAAGCAGTTAAGGGTAGCCTAGGGTTAGGGTTAGGCTTAGGGTTAGGTTTAGGGTATGGCTTAGGGTACGGGTTCGGGGAGGGGTGCGGGTACGGCGTAGGGTATGGGTTAGGGTTAGGGTTAGTGTTAGTGTTAGGGTTAGGGCTCGGTTTAGGGTACAGGTTAGGATTAGGGTACGTGTTAGGGTTAGGGTAGGGGTTAGGGTTAGGGTACGCGTTAGGGTTAGGGTAGTTATTAAACCTATCCCACTCTCTAGATACCCCTTAGCACGTAAGGGAATATTATTTGGGGGTGCAGCCATGGAGAAGAATTTAGACACTAGGATAAGATAAGGAACACACCCATTATAAAGAAATCACATTAGGATTCTCTATTTAAGCTGTTCCTTAAAACACTAGTGCTTAGGAAATCTATTGGAGGCAGAAGCAGTCAAGGGTAGCATAGGGTTAGGGTTAGGCTTAGGGTTAGGCTTAGGGTACGGCTTGGGGTATGGGTTTGGGGAGGGGTTCGGGTACGGCGTAGGGTATGGGTTAGGGTTAGGGTTAGGGTTAGTGTTAGGGTTAGGCCTCGGTTTAGGGTACGGGTTAGGATTAGGGTACGTGTTAGGGTTAGGGTAGGGGTTAGGGTTAGGTTACGCGTTAGGGCTAGAGTAGTTAGTAAACCTATCCCACTCTCTAGCTCCCCCTTAGCACGTAAAGGAATATTATTTGGGGGTCCAGCCATGGAGAAGAGTTTAGACACTAGGATAAGATAAGGAACACACCCATTATAAAGAAATCACATTAGGATTCTCTTTTTAAGCTGTTCCTTAAAACACTACTGCTTAGGAAATCAATTGGAGGCAGAAGCAGTCAAGGGTAGCCTAGGGTTAGGGTTAAGCTTAGGGTTAGGTTTAGGGTATGGCTTAGGGTACGGGTTCGGGGAGGGGTGCGGGTACGGCGTAGGGTATGGGTTAGGGTTAGGGTTAGTGTTAGGGTTAGGGCTCGGTTTAGGGTACGGGTTAGGATTAGGGTACGTGTTAGGGTTAGGGTAGGCGTTAGGGTTAGGGTACGCGTTAGGGTTAGGGTAGTTATTAAACCTATCCCACTCTCTAGATACCCCTTAGCACGTAAGGGAATATTATTTGGGGGTGCAGCCATGGAGAAGAGTTTAGACACTAGGATAAGATAAGGAACACACCCATTATAAAGAAATCACATTAGGATTCTCTTTTTAAGCTGTTCCTTAAAACACTAGTGCTTAGGAAATCTATTGGAGGCAGAAGCAGTCAAGGGTAGCCTAGGGTTAGGGTTAGGCTTAGGGTCAGGCTTAGGGTACAGCTTAGGGTACGGGTTCGGGGAGGGGTGCGGGTACGGCGTAGGGTATGGGTTAGGGTTAGGGTTAGGGTTAGTGTTAGGGTTAGGGCTCGGTTTAGGGTACGGGTTAGGATTAGGGTACGTGTTAGGGTTAGGGTAGGGGTTAGGGTTAGGGTACGCGTTAGGGTTAGGGTAGTTATTAAACCTATCCCACTCTCTAGATACCCCTTAGCACGTAAAGGAATATTATTTGAGGGTCCAGCCATGGAGAAGAGTTTAGACACTAGGATAAGATAAGGAACACACCCATTATAAAGAAATCACATTAGGATTCTCTTTTTAAGCTGTTCCTTAAAACACTAGGGCTTAGGAAATCTATTGGAGGCAGAAGCAGTCAAGGGTAGCCTAGGGTTAGGGTTAGGCTTAGGGTTAGGGTTAGGGTACGGCTTAGGGTAAGGGTTCGGGGAGGGTTTCGGGTACGGCGTAGGGTATGGGTTAGGGTTAGGGTTAGGGTTAGTGTTAGGGTTAGGGCTCGGTTTAGGGTACGGTTAGGATTAGGGTACGTGTTAGGTTTAGGGTAGGGGTTAGGGTTAGGGTACGCGTTAGGGTTAGGGTAGTTAGTAAACCTATCCCACTCTCTAGATACCCCTTAGCACGTAAAGGAATATTATTTGGGGGTCCAGCCATGGAGAAGAATTTAGACACTAGGATAAGATAAGGAACACACCCATTATAAAGAAATCACATTAGGATTCTCTTTTTAAGCTGTTGCTTAAAACACTAGTGCTTAGGAAATCTATTGGAGGCAGAAGCAGTCAAGGGTAGCCTAGGGTTAGTGTTAGGCTTAGGGTTAGGCTTAGGGTACGGCTTAGGGTACGGGTTTGGGGAGGGGTTCGGGTACGGCGTAGGGTATGGGTTAGGGTTAGGGTTAGTGTTAGTGTTAGGGTTAGGGCTCGGTTTAGGGTACGGGTTAGGATTAGGGTACGTGTTAGTGTTAGGGTAGGGGTTAGGGTTAGAGTACGCATTAGGGTTAGGGTAGTTATTAAACCTATCCCACTCTCTAGATACCCCTTAGCACGTAAGGCAATATTATTTGGGGGTGCAGCCATGGAGAAGAGTTTAGACACTAGGATAAGATAAGGAACACACCCATTATAAAGAAATCACATTAGGATTCTCTTTTTAAGCTGTTCCTTAAAACAGTAGTGCTTAGGAAATCTATTGGAGGCAGAAGCAGTCAAGGGTAGCCTAGGGTTAGGGTTAGGCTTAGGGTTAGGTTTAGGGTACGGCTTGGGGAATAGGTTCGGGGAGGGGTTCGGGTACGGCGTAGGGTATGGTTTAGGGTTAGGCTTAGGGTTAGTGTTAGGGTTAGGGCTCGGTTTAGGGTACGGGTTAGGATTAGGGTACGTGTTAGGGTTAGGGTAGGGGTTACGGTTAGGTTACGCGTTAGGGCTAGGGTAGTTAGTAAACCTATCCCACTCTCTAGCTCCCCCTTAGCACGTAAAGGAATATTATTTGGGGGTCCAGCCATGGAGAAGAGTTTAGACACTAGGATAAGATAAGGAACACACCCATTATAAAGAAATCACATTAGGATTCTCTTTTTAAGCTGTTTCTTAAAAAACTACTGCTTAGGAAATCAATTGGAGGCAGAAGCAGTTAAGGGTAGCCTAGGGTTAGGGTTAGGCTTAGGGTTAGGTTTAGGGTATGGCTTAGGGTACGGGTTCGGGGAGGGGTGCGGGTACGGCGTAGGGTATGGGTTAGGGTTAGGGTTAGTGTTAGTGTTAGGGTTAGGGCTCGGTTTAGGGTACAGGTTAGGATTAGGGTACGTGTTAGGGTTAGGGTAGGGGTTAGGGTTAGGGTACGCGTTAGGGTTAGGGTAGTTATTAAACCTATCCCACTCTCTAGATACCCCTTAGCACGTAAGGGAATATTATTTGGGGGTGCAGCCATGGAGAAGAATTTAGACACTAGGATAAGATAAGGAACACACCCATTATAAAGAAATCACATTAGGATTCTCTATTTAAGCTGTTCCTTAAAACACTAGTGCTTAGGAAATCTATTGGAGGCAGAAGCAGTCAAGGGTAGCCTAGGGTTAGGGTTAGGCTTAGGGTTAGGCTTAGGGTACGGCTTGGGGTATGGGTTTGGGGAGGGGTTCGGGTACGGCGTAGGGTATGGGTTAGGGTTAGGGTTAGGGTTAGTGTTAGGGTTAGGCCTCGGTTTAGGGTACGGGTTAGGATTAGGGTACGTGTTAGGGTTAGGGTAGGGGTTAGGGTTAGGTTACGCGTTAGGGCTAGGGTAGTTAGTAAACCTATCCCACTCTCTAGCTCCCCCTTAGCACGTAAAGGAATATTATTTGGGGGTGCAGCCATGGAGAAGAGTTTAGACACTAGGATAAGATAAGGAACACACCCATTATAAAGAAATCACATTAGGATTCTCTTTTTAAGCTGTTCCTTAAAACACTACTGCTTAGGAAATCAATTGGAGGCAGAAGCAGTCAAGGGTAGCCTAGGGTTAGGGTTAAGCTTAGGGTTAGGTTTAGGGTATGGCTTAGGGTACGGGTTCGGGGAGGGGTGCGGGTACGGCGTAGGGTATGGGTTAGGGTTAGGGTTAGGGTTAGTGTTAGGGTTAGGGCTCGGTTTAGGGTACGGGTTAGGATTAGGGTACGTGTTAGGGTTAGGGTAGGCGTTAGGGTTAGGGTACGCGTTAGGGTTAGGGTAGTTATTAAACCTATCCCACTCTCTAGATACCCCTTAGCACGTAAGGGAATATTATTTGGGGGTGCAGCCATGGAGAAGAGTTTAGACACTAGGATAAGATAAGGAACACACCCATTATAAAGAAATCACATTAGGATTCTCTTTTTAAGCTGTTCCTTAAAACACTAGTGCTTAGGAAATCTATTGGAGGCAGAAGCAGTCAAGGGTAGCCTAGGGTTAGGGTTAGGCTTAGGGTCAGGCTTAGGGTACAGCTTAGGGTACGGGTTCGGGGAGGGGTGCGGGTACGGCGTAGGGTATGGGTTAGGGTTAGGGTTAGGGTTAGTGTTAGGGTTAGGGCTCGGTTTAGGGTACGGGTTAGGATTAGGGTACGTGTTAGGGTTAGGGTAGGGGTTAGGGTTAGGGTACGCGTTAGGGTTAGGGTAGTTATTAAACCTATCCCACTCTCTAGATACCCCTTAGCACGTAAAGGAATATTATTTGAGGGTCCAGCCATGGAGAAGAGTTTAGACACTAGGATAAGATAAGGAACACACCCATTATAAAGAAATCACATTAGGATTCTCTTTTTAAGCTGTTCCTTAAAACACTAGGGCTTAGGAAATCTATTGGAGGCAGAAGCAGTCAAGGGTAGCCTAGGGTTAGGGTTAGGCTTAGGGTTAGGGTTAGGGTACGGCTTAGGGTAAGGGTTCGGGGAGGGTTTCGGGTACGGCGTAGGGTATGGGTTAGGGTTAGGGTTAGGGTTAGTGTTAGGGTTAGGGCTCGGTTTAGGGTACGGTTAGGATTAGGGTACGTGTTAGGTTTAGGGTAGGGGTTAGGGTTAGGGTACGCGTTAGGGTTAGGGTAGTTAGTAAACCTATCCCACTCTCTAGATACCCCTTAGCACGTAAAGGAATATTATTTGGGGGTCCAGCCATGGAGAAGAATTTAGACACTAGGATAAGATAAGGAACACACCCATTATAAAGAAATCACATTAGGATTCTCTTTTTAAGCTGTTGCTTAAAACACTAGTGCTTAGGAAATCTATTGGAGGCAGAAGCAGTCAAGGGTAGCCTAGGGTTAGTGTTAGGCTTAGGGTTAGGCTTAGGGTACGGCTTAGGGTACGGGTTTGGGGAGGGGTTCGGGTACGGCGTAGGGTATGGGTTAGGGTTAGGGTTAGTGTTAGTGTTAGGGTTAGGGCTCGGTTTAGGGTACGGGTTAGGATTAGGGTACGTGTTAGTGTTAGGGTAGGGGTTAGGGTTAGAGTACGCATTAGGGTTAGGGTAGTTATTAAACCTATCCCACTCTCTAGATACCCCTTAGCACGTAAGGCAATATTATTTGGGGGTGCAGCCATGGAGAAGAGTTTAGACACTAGGATAAGATAAGGAACACACCCATTATAAAGAAATCACATTAGGATTCTCTTTTTAAGCTGTTCCTTAAAACACTAGTGCTTAGGAAATCTATTGGAGGCAGAAGCAGTCAAGGGTAGCCTAGGGTTAGGGTTAGGCTTAGGGTTAGGTTTAGGGTACGGCTTGGGGAATAGGTTCGGGGAGGGGTTCGGGTACGGCGTAGGGTATGGTTTAGGGTTAGGCTTAGGGTTAGTGTTAGGGTTAGGGCTCGGTTTAGGGTACGGGTTAGGATTAGGGTACGTGTTAGGGTTAGGGTAGGGGTTACGGTTAGGTTACGCGTTAGGGCTAGGGTAGTTAGTAAACCTATCCCACTCTCTAGCTCCCCCTTAGCACGTAAAGGAATATTATTTGGGGGTCCAGCCATGGAGAAGAGTTTAGACACTAGGATAAGATAAGGAACACACCCATTATAAAGAAATCACATTAGGATTCTCTTTTTAAGCTGT
Source organism: Balaenoptera borealis (assembly GCF_965194805.1). NCBI lineage: Eukaryota > Metazoa > Chordata > Mammalia > Artiodactyla > Balaenopteridae > Balaenoptera > Balaenoptera borealis. The sequence continues at coordinate 9,836 of NW_028122738.1, read as the reverse complement.
TTCTTAAAAAACTACTGCTTAGGAAATCAATTGGAGGCAGAAGCAGTTAAGGGTAGCCTAGGGTTAGGGTTAGGCTTAGGGTTAGGTTTAGGGTATGGCTTAGGGTACGGGTTCGGGGAGGGGTGCGGGTACGGCGTAGGGTATGGGTTAGGGTTAGGGTTAGTGTTAGTGTTAGGGTTAGGGCTCGGTTTAGGGTACAGGTTAGGATTAGGGTACGTGTTAGGGTTACGGTAGGGGTTAGGGTTAGGGTACGCGTTAGGGTTAGGGTAGTTATTAAACCTATCCCACTCTCTAGATACCCCTTAGCACGTAAGGGAATATTATTTGGGGGTGCAGCCATGGAGAAGAATTTAGACACTAGGATAAGATAAGGAACACACCCATTATAAAGAAATCACATTAGGATTCTCTATTTAAGCTGTTCCTTAAAACACTAGTGCTTAGGAAATCTATTGGAGGCAGAAGCAGTCAAGGGTAGCCTAGGGTTAGGGTTAGGCTTAGGGTTAGGCTTAGGGTACGGCTTGGGGTATGGGTTTGGGGAGGGGTTCGGGTACGGCGTAAGGTATGGGTTAGGGTTAGGGTTAGGGTTAGTGTTAGGGTTAGGCCTCGGTTTAGGGTACGGGTTAGGATTAGGGTACGTGTTAGGGTTAGGGTAGGGGTTAGGGTTAGGTTACGCGTTAGGGCTAGGGTAGTTAGTAAACCTATCCCACTCTCTAGCTCCCCCTTAGCACGTAAAGGAATATTATTTGGGGGTCCAGCCATGGAGAAGAGTTTAGACACTAGGATAAGATAAGGAACACACCCATTATAAAGAAATCACATTAGGATTCTCTTTTTAAGCTGTTCCTTAAAACACTACTGCTTAGGAAATCAATTGGAGGCAGAAACAGTCAAGGGTAGCCTAGGGTTAGGGTTAAGCTTAGGGTTAGGTTTAGGGTATGGCTTAGGGTACGGGTTCGGGGAGGGGTGCGGGTACGGCGTAGGGTATGGGTTAGGGTTAGGGTTAGGGTTAGTGTTAGGGTTAGGGCTCGGTTTAGGGTACGGGTTAGGATTAGGGTACGTGTTAGGGTTAGGGTAGGCGTTAGGGTTAGGGTACGCGCTAGGGTTAGGGTAGTTATTAAACCTATCCCACTCTCTAGATACCCCTTAGCACGTAAGGGAATATTATTTGGGGGTGCAGCCATGGAGAAGAGTTTAGACACTAGGATAAATAAGGAACACACCCATTATAAAGAAATCACATTAGGATTCTCTTTTTAAGCTGTTCCTTAAAACACTACTGCTTAGGAAATCTATTGGAGGCAGAAGCAGTCAAGGGTAGCCTAGGGTTAGGGTTAGGCTTAGGGTTAGGGTTAGGGTACGGCTTAGGGTACGGGTTCGCGGAGGGGTTCGGATACGGCGTAGGGTATGGGTTAGGGTTAGGGTTAGGGTTAGTGTTAGGGTTAGGGCTCGGTTTAGGGTACGGGTTAGGATTAGGGTACGTGTTAGGGTTAGGGTAGGGGTTAGGGTTAGGGTACGCGTTAGGGTTAGGGTAGTTAGTAAACCTATCCCACTCTCTAGATACCCCTTAGCACGTAAGGGAATATTATTTGGGGGTCCAGCCATGGAGAAGAGTTTAGACATTAGGATAAGATTAGGAACACACCCATTATAAAGAAATCACATTAGGATTCTCTTTTTAAGCTGTTCCTTAAAGCACTAGTGCTTAGGAAATCTATTGGAGGCAGAAGCAGTCAAGGGTAGCCTAGGGTTAGGGTTAGGCTTAGGGTTAGGGTTAGGGTACGGCTTAGGGTACGGTTTCGGGGAGGGGTTCGTGTACGGCGTAGGGTATGGGTTAGGGTTAGGGTTAGGGTTAGTGTTAGGGTTAGGGCTCGGTTTAGGGTACGGGTTAGGATTAGGGTACGTGTTAGGGTTAGGGTAGTGGTTACGGTTAGGGTAAGCGTTAGGGTTAGGGTAGTTATTAAACCTATCGCACTGTCTAGATACCCCTTAGCACGTAAAGGAATATTATTTGGGGGTCCAGCCATGGAGAAGAGTCTAGACACTAGGATAAGATAAGGAACACACCCATTATAAAGAAATCACATTAGGATTCTCTTTTTAAGCTGTTCCTTAAAACACTAGTGCTTAGGAAATCTATTGGAGGCAGAAGCAGTCAAGGGAAGCCTAGGGTTAGGATTAGGCTTAGGGTTAGGCTTAGGGTACGGCTTAGGGTACGGGTTCGGGGAGGGGTGCGGGTACAGCGTAGGGTATGTGTTAGGGTTAAGGTTAGGGTTAGTGTTAGGGTTAGGGCTCGGTTTAGGGTACGGGTTCGGATTAGGGTACGTGTTAGGGTTAGGGTAGGGGTTAGGGTTAGGGTACGCGTTAGGGTTAGGGTACGCTTTAGGTTTAGGGTAGTTAGTAAACCTATCCCACTCTCTAGAAACCCCTTAGCACGTAAGGGAATATTATTTGGGGGTCCAGCCATGGAGAAGAGTTTAGACACTAGGATAAGATAAGGAACACACCCATTATAAAGAAATCACTTTAGGATTCTCTTTTTAAGCTGTTCCTTAAAACACTAGTGCTTAGGAAATCTATTGGAGGCAGAAGCAGTCAAGGGTAGCCTAGGGTTAGGGTTAGGCTTAGGGTTAGGGTTAGGGTACGGCTTGGGGTATGGGTTCGGGGAGGGGTTCGGGTACGGCGTAGGGTATGGGTTAGGGTTAGGGTTAGGGTTAGTGTTAGGGTTAGGGCTCGGTTTAGGGTACGGGTTAGGATTAGGGTACGTGTTAGGGTTAGGGTAGGGGTTAGGGTTAGGTTACGCGTTAGGGCTAGGGTAGTTTGTAAACCTATCCCACTTTCTAGCTCCCCCTTAGCACGTAAAGGAATATTATTTGGGGGTCCAGCCATGGAGAAGAGTTTAGACACTAGGATAAGATAAGGAACACACCCATTATAAAGAAATCACATTAGGATTCTCTTTTTAAGCTGTTCCTTAAAACACTACTGCTTAGGAAATCAATTGGAGGCAGAAGCAGTCAAGGGTAGCCTAGGGTTAGGGTTAGGCTTAGGGTTAGGTTTAGGGTATGGCTTAGGGTACGGGTTCGGGGAGGGGTGCGGGTACGGCGTAGGGTATGGGTTAGGGTTAGGGTTAGGGTTAGTGTTAGGGTTAGGGCTCGGTTTAGGGTACAGGTTAGGATTAGGGTACGTGTTAGGTTTAGTGTAGGGGTTAGGGATAGGGTACGCGTTAGGGTTAGGGTTGTTAGTAAACCTATCCCACTCTCTAGATACCCCTTAGCACGTAAAGGAATATTATTTGGGGGTCCAGCCATGGAGAAGAGTTTAGACACTAGGATAAGATAAGGAACACACCCATTATAAAGAAATCACTTTAGGATTCTCTTTTTAAGCTGTTCCTTAAAACACTAGTGCTTAGGAAATCTATTGGAGGCAGAAGCAGTCAAGGGTAGCCTAGGGTTAGGGTTAGGCTTAGGGTTAGGCTTAGGGTATGGCTTAGGGTACGGGTTCGGGGAGGGGTGTGGGTACGGCGTAGGGTATGGGTTAGGGTTAGGGTTAGGGTTAGTGTTAGGGTTAGGGCTCGGTTTAGGGTACGGGTTAGGATTAGGGTACGTGTTAGGTTTAGGGTAGGGGTTAGGGTTAGGGTACGCGTTAGGGTTAGGGTAGTTAGTAAACCTATCCCACTCTCTAGATACCCCTTAGCACGTAAAGGAATATTATTTGGGGGTCCAGCCATGGAGAAGAATTTAGACACTAGGATAAGATAAGGAACACACCCATTATAAAGAAATCACATTAGGATTCTCTTTTTAAGCTGTTGCTTAAAACACTAGTGCTTAGGAAATCTATTGGAGGCAGAAGCAGTCAAGGGTAGCCTAGGGTTAGTGTTAGGCTTAGGGTTAGGCTTAGGGTACGGCTTAGGGTACGGGTTTGGGGAGGGGTTCGGGTACGGCGTAGGGTATGGGTTAGGGTTAGGGTTAGTGTTAGTGTTAGGGTTAGGGCTCGGTTTAGGGTACGGGTTAGGATTAGGGTACGTGTTAGTGTTAGGGTAGGGGTTAGGGTTAGAGTACGCATTAGGGTTAGGGTAGTTATTAAACCTATCCCACTCTCTAGATACCCCTTAGCACGTAAGGCAATATTATTTGGGGGTGCAGCCATGGAGAAGAGTTTAGACACTAGGATAAGATAAGGAACACACCCATTATAAAGAAATCACATTAGGATTCTCTTTTTAAGCTGTTCCTTAAAACAGTAGTGCTTAGGAAATCTATTGGAGGCAGAAGCAGTCAAGGGTAGCCTAGGGTTAGGGTTAGGCTTAGGGTTAGGTTTAGGGTACGGCTTGGGGAATAGGTTCGGGGAGGGGTTCGGGTACGGCGTAGGGTATGGTTTAGGGTTAGGCTTAGGGTTAGTGTTAGGGTTAGGGCCCGGTTTAGGGTACGGGTTAGGATTAGGGTACGTGTTAGGGTTAGGGTAGGGGTTACGGTTAGGTTACGCGTTAGGGCTAGGGTAGTTAGTAAACCTATCCCACTCTCTAGCTCCCCCTTAGCACGTAAAGGAATATTATTTGGGGGTCCAGCCATGGAGAAGAGTTTAGACACTAGGATAAGATAAGGAACACACCCATTATAAAGAAATCACATTAGGATTCTCTTTTTAAGCTGTTTCTTAAAAAACTACTGCTTAGGAAATCAATTGGAGGCAGAAGCAGTTAAGGGTAGCCTAGGGTTAGGGTTAGGCTTAGGGTTAGGTTTAGGGTATGGCTTAGGGTACGGGTTCGGGGAGGGGTGCGGGTACGGCGTAGGGTATGGGTTAGGGTTAGGGTTAGTGTTAGTGTTAGGGTTAGGGCTCGGTTTAGGGTACAGGTTAGGATTTGGGTACGTGTTAGGGTTAGGGTAGGGGTTAGGGTTAGGGTACGCGTTAGGGTTAGGGTAGTTATTAAACCTATCCCACTCTCTAGATACCCCTTAGCACGTAAGGGAATATTATTTGGGGGTGCAGCCATGGAGAAGAATTTAGACACTAGGATAAGATAAGGAACACACCCATTATAAAGAAATCACATTAGGATTCTCTATTTAAGCTGTTCCTTAAAACACTAGTGCTTAGGAAATCTATTGGAGGCAGAAGCAGTCAAGGGTAGCATAGGGTTAGGGTTAGGCTTAGGGTTAGGCTTAGGGTACGGCTTGGGGTATGGGTTTGGGGAGGGGTTCGGGTACGGCGTAGGGTATGGGTTAGGGTTAGGGTTAGGGTTAGTGTTAGGGTTAGGCCTCGGTTTAGGGTACGGGTTAGGATTAGGGTACGTGTTAGGGTTAGGGTAGGGGTTAGGGTTAGGTTATGCGTTAGGGCTAGAGTAGTTAGTAAACCTATCCCACTCTCTAGCTCCCCCTTAGCACGTAAAGGAATATTATTTGGGGGTCCAGCCATGGAGAAGAGTTTAGACACTAGGATAAGATAAGGAACACACCCATTATAAAGAAATCACATTAGGATTCTCTTTTTAAGCTGTTCCTTAAAACACTACTGCTTAGGAAATCAATTGGAGGCAGAAGCAGTCAAGGGTAGCCTAGGGTTAGGGTTAAGCTTAGGGTTAGGTTTAGGGTATGGCTTAGGGTACGGGTTCGGGGAGGGGTGCGGGTACGGCGTAGGGTATGGGTTAGGGTTAGGGTTAGGGTTAGTGTTAGGGTTAGGGCTCGGTTTAGGGTACGGGTTAGGATTAGGGTACGTGTTAGGGTTAGGGTAGGCGTTAGGGTTAGGGTACGCGTTAGGGTTAGGGTAGTTATTAAACCTATCCCACTCTCTAGATACCCCTTAGCACGTAAGGGAATATTATTTGGGGGTGCAGCCATGGAGAAGAGTTTAGACACTAGGATAAGATAAGGAACACACCCATTATAAAGAAATCACATTAGGATTCTCTTTTTAAGCTGTTCCTTAAAACACTAGTGCTTAGGAAATCTATTGGAGGCAGAAGCAGTCAAGGGTAGCCTAGGGTTAGGGTTAGGCTTAGGGTCAGGCTTAGGGTACAGCTTAGGGTACGGGTTCGGGGAGGGGTGCGGGTACGGCGTAGGGTATGGGTTAGGGTTAGGGTTAGGGTTAGTGTTAGGGTTAGGGCTCGGTTTAGGGTACGGGTTAGGATTAGGGTACGTGTTAGGGTTAGGGTAGGGGTTAGGGTTAGGGTACGCGTTAGGGTTAGGGTAGTTATTAAACCTATCCCACTCTCTAGATACCCCTTAGCACGTAAAGGAATATTATTTGAGGGTCCAGCCATGGAGAAGAGTTTAGACACTAGGATAAGATAAGGAACACACCCATTATAAAGAAATCACATTAGGATTCTCTTTTTAAGCTGTTCCTTAAAACACTAGGGCTTAGGAAATCTATTGGAGGCAGAAGCAGTCAAGGGTAGCCTAGGGTTAGGGTTAGGCTTAGGGTTAGGGTTAGGGTACGGCTTAGGGTAAGGGTTCGGGGAGGGTTTCGGGTACGGCGTAGGGTATGGGTTAGGGTTAGGGTTAGGGTTAGTGTTAGGGTTAGGGCTCGGTTTAGGGTACGGTTAGGATTAGGGTACGTGTTAGGTTTAGGGTAGGGGTTAGGGTTAGGGTACGCGTTAGGGTTAGGGTAGTTAGTAAACCTATCCCACTCTCTAGATACCCCTTAGCACGTAAAGGAATATTATCTGGGGGTCCAGCCATGGAGAAGAATTTAGACACTAGGATAAGATAAGGAACACACCCATTATAAAGAAATCACATTAGGATTCTCTTTTTAAGCTGTTGCTTAAAACACTAGTACTTAGGAAATCTATTGGAGGCAGAAGCAGTCAAGGGTAGCCTAGGGTTAGTGTTAGGCTTAGGGTTAGGCTTAGGGTACGGCTTAGGGTACGGGTTTGGGGAGGGGTTCGGGTACGGCGTAGGGTATGGGTTAGGGTTAGGGTTAGTGTTAGTGTTAGGGTTAGGGCTCGGTTTAGGGTACGGGTTAGGATTAGGGTACGTGTTAGTGTTAGGGTAGGGGTTAGGGTTAGAGTACGCATTAGGGTTAGGGTAGTTATTAAACCTATCCCACTCTCTAGATACCCCTTAGCACGTAAGGCAATATTATTTGGGGGTGCAGCCATGGAGAAGAGTTTAGACACTAGGATAAGATAAGGAACACACCCATTATAAAGAAATCACATTAGGATTCTCTTTTTAAGCTGTTCCTTAAAACAGTAGTGCTTAGGAAATCTATTGGAGGCAGAAGCAGTCAAGGGTAGCCTAGGGTTAGGGTTAGGCTTAGGGTTAGGTTTAGGGTACGGCTTGGGGAATAGGTTCGGGGAGGGGTTCGGGTACGGCGTAGGGTATGGTTTAGGGTTAGGCTTAGGGTTAGTGTTAGGGTTAGGGCTCGGTTTAGGGTACGGGTTAGGATTAGGGTACGTGTTAGGGTTAGGGTAGGGGTTACGGTTAGGTTACGCGTTAGGGCTAGGGTAGTTAGTAAACCTATCCCACTCTCTAGCACCCCCTTAGCACGTAAAGGAATATTATTTGGGGGTCCAGCCATGGAGAAGAGTTTAGACACTAGGATAAGATAAGGAACACACCCATTATAAAGAAATCACATTAGGATTCTCTTTTTAAGCTGTTCCTTAAAACACTAGTGCTTAGGAAATCTATTGGAGGCAGAAGCAGTCAAGGGTAGCCTAGGGTTAGGGTTAGGCTTAGGGTCAGGCTTAGGGTACAGCTTAGGGTACGGGTTCGGGGAGGGGTGCGGGTACGGCGTAGGGTATGGGTTAGGGTTAGGGTTAGGGTTAGTGTTAGGGTTAGGGCTCGGTTTAGGGTACGGGTTAGGATTAGGGTACGTGTTAGGGTTAGGGTAGGGGTTAGGGTTAGGGTACGCGTTAGGGTTAGGGTAGTTATTAAACCTATCCCACTCTCTAGATACCCCTTAGCACGTAAAGGAATATTATTTGAGGGTCCAGCCATGGAGAAGAGTTTAGACACTAGGATAAGATAAGGAACACACCCATTATAAAGAAATCACATTAGGATTCTCTTTTTAAGCTGTTCCTTAAAACACTAGGGCTTAGGAAATCTATTGGAGGCAGAAGCAGTCAAGGGTAGCCTAGGGTTAGGGTTAGGCTTAGGGTTAGGGTTAGGGTACGGCTTAGGGTAAGGGTTCGGGGAGGGTTTCGGGTACGGCGTAGGGTATGGGTTAGGGTTAGGGTTAGGGTTAGTGTTAGGGTTAGGGCTCGGTTTAGGGTACGGTTAGGATTAGGGTACGTGTTAGGTTTAGGGTAGGGGTTAGGGTTAGGGTACGCGTTAGGGTTAGGGTAGTTAGTAAACCTATCCCACTCTCTAGATACCCCTTAGCACGTAAAGGAATATTATTTGGGGGTCCAGCCATGGAGAAGAATTTAGACACTAGGATAAGATAAGGAACACACCCATTATAAAGAAATCACATTAGGATTCTCTTTTTAAGCTGTTGCTTAAAACACTAGTGCTTAGGAAATCTATTGGAGGCAGAAGCAGTCAAGGGTAGCCTAGGGTTAGTGTTAGGCTTAGGGTTAGGCTTAGGGTACGGCTTAGGGTACGGGTTTGGGGAGGGGTTCGGGTACGGCGTAGGGTATGGGTTAGGGTTAGGGTTAGTGTTAGTGTTAGGGTTAGGGCTCGGTTTAGGGTACGGGTTAGGATTAGGGTACGTGTTAGTGTTAGGGTAGGGGTTAGGGTTAGAGTACGCATTAGGGTTAGGGTAGTTATTAAACCTATCCCACTCTCTAGATACCCCTTAGCACGTAAGGCAATATTATTTGGGGGTGCAGCCATGGAGAAGAGTTTAGACACTAGGATAAGATAAGGAACACACCCATTATAAAGAAATCACATTAGGATTCTCTTTTTAAGCTGTTCCTTAAAACAGTAGTGCTTAGGAAATCTATTGGAGGCAGAAGCAGTCAAGGGTAGCCTAGGGTTAGGGTTAGGCTTAGGGTTAGGTTTAGGGTACGGCTTGGGGAATAGGTTCGGGGAGGGGTTCGGGTACGGCGTAGGGTATGGTTTAGGGTTAGGCTTAGGGTTAGTGTTAGGGTTAGGGCTCGGTTTAGGGTACGGGTTAGGATTAGGGTACGTGTTAGGGTTAGGGTAGGGGTTACGGTTAGGTTACGCGTTAGGGCTAGGGTAGTTAGTAAACCTATCCCACTCTCTAGCTCCCCCTTAGCACGTAAAGGAATATTATTTGGGGGTCCAGCCATGGAGAAGAGTTTAGACACTAGGATAAGATAAGGAACACACCCATTATAAAGAAATCACATTAGGATTCTCTTTTTAAGCTGTTTCTTAAAAAACTACTGCTTAGGAAATCAATTGGAGGCAGAAGCAGTTAAGGGTAGCCTAGGGTTAGGGTTAGGCTTAGGGTTAGGTTTAGGGTATGGCTTAGGGTACGGGTTCGGGGAGGGGTGCGGGTACGGCGTAGGGTATGGGTTAGGGTTAGGGTTAGTGTTAGTGTTAGGGTTAGGGCTCGGTTTAGGGTACAGGTTAGGATTAGGGTACGTGTTAGGGTTAGGGTAGGGGTTAGGGTTAGGGTACGCGTTAGGGTTAGGGTAGTTATTAAACCTATCCCACTCTCTAGATACCCCTTAGCACGTAAGGGAATATTATTTGGGGGTGCAGCCATGGAGAAGAATTTAGACACTAGGATAAGATAAGGAACACACCCATTATAAAGAAATCACATTAGGATTCTCTATTTAAGCTGTTCCTTAAAACACTAGTGCTTAGGAAATCTATTGGAGGCAGAAGCAGTCAAGGGTAGCCTAGGGTTAGGGTTAGGCTTAGGGTTAGGCTTAGGGTACGGCTTGGGGTATGGGTTTG